>NC_137674.1:8484681-8539681 GCF_963989245.1 Nansenia antarctica
CGGTAGGCAAGCAGGTCGGCAGAGAGGCAGATGGGTGGCCGGGTCTGAGTCCTGGAGCAGAGGGGGACTCACACTAGCGCTAGAGTAATAACCAGATACTAGAAAGGTCAAGAGCAAGACTAACTTGATACGACTGACAACAATCTGGCGATGAGTGGATGGAAAGCCGGGGTTTAGATACAGAGTGGTGGTGAGATGATGGCCAACAGGTGAGCAGAACGAGCAGGTGGAGATGATGACTGACAGGGGGGAAACCGGAGCCTGGCCATGCCATCACACAACATAAACAGACAGACAGGGACAGACAGGAGAGAGGGAGGCACTGGCGCCCCCTAGATGGAAGTGGAGGGCATGACAGCACTTTAGCATTTATGATTACGATCACTGTGAATTGTCAACCATGTTACTAAGGATACTATCTGATCGTATAATGAAACATCCTGTGATATGTGTGACAGGATGATACAAATAATGTATTTGAACTCGTAAATATCTGTTTATTTGAACTGATAAATCATAAATATCTGTTTTCCTTTCCGTATTCTGCTGTCTGTTCATCTTTGAGTCCAGATGTTAAATATAGACGGTGACCTCACTTTTACAGTACAGGAAAGTGTTAAATATAGACCAAAAAATGCTAAACTTGCAGAGGAACAGGGGAAATTGTTGAGTAGTGTGTCATACTGTTACTTACTGTTACACTAGGCACAAACAGGTTCTTCTTGTTCCAGTGAGAATGACGCACCGACAGCTGGTAGACAGATAAAACTGTATAGACTCAAGAGAGGATAGTAGGTGTGGTTACACTGTATCTATGGCCAAACAATGCTAGACTAATCTGATGCACAAACACTGCCCCACCATGGTGGGGGGCAGTGTGCATCATTTGACGCCAGTCTAGCAATTCGGTAAAGGTTGTTGCCATAGAGACATTTTGTCAGCTAGAAATGTGGCAGAGCAGAGGGAAAAGACAGAGTGGGTGAAAGAGAGAGAGAGGGAGATCTGGAGAGGATTAGGATTGGTGATAATAAAGTTAATGTCTTGCCCTTATTGGAACAATTGTCAGTCTAGGTCTACATTGTCTTCTGATAGTTTACTGTCAGCACCACCTCAGGCAGAGGAGGGTCACCCTTGGAATCTGATTGGTTTAAAGGTTTCTTCCTCCCAGGGAGTTTTTTGTTGCCACTGTGTGTTTTTTTGCTTGTCTTGCTTTTTGGGTGTCTATGGTTCAGTGTTAGTTAAGGTAAAAAGCGCTATAGAAATACATTTGATTGATTGATAAAGTTGTCAAAAAAACTAACCTGGTAAAATGACGGTTAACTTAATGAAAATAGATGAGCAAACAGTTGGTCTCAAGTTACAAATGTAGCATGAAGTGCCTACATAAGCACTGCATGAATGAATGGTCTTTATTGTCATTGCTATAGTACAGGTACCAAACAACGAAATTTGGGAGGGGGGGCTCCCCTGGTGCTAGGAAAGAAAAAAATAAAAATGCATGACATGATAATGCTATGGATATGGAGGTGTCCAAGGATTCAAATGAGAGTACAGTGATTCCCGCAGAAATGAAATATACTTTGGGGGAACGACTCGGGGCTGGGGGGGGGGGGGGGTGCGGGGGGGGGGTGCCCCCCCATTATACTTTGGCGGCCCCCCAAAGTATTAACATGCTGTGGGAATCACTGGAGTAAAGGAGTGGGGTTTTGGAAAGCCACCACGTGTGACAGAAACACTGTGTCGTCTCTCATTGCCTCTCTCAGCCTCTCTCTGCCTCTCTCATAGCAGCAGGTAATACATTATGTCATGACAAATGTCAAATCCCCAGTAAGGCAAATGTTATTCACTACACCTTACTATAAAGAAGAAAGAAAATGTGTTTCCCTCCATAAGCAGTACGATTGTGTGGCTCTATAGCACTACAGGATTTCTCATCGATGATCACCCCAGACAACAGCACATTTTGAAAAGGCTCATATCCAGAACTGTTCAAAAGCGTGCCGAAGCAAGCTGACCCGAGCTGACTCGAGCTGAGCCGGGCCCTGTAGTGGAAAAGCACCATTTGTCGGTGTCCTCAACTGTCGTTATATTACCTGTGAGGGGGAGAAGAAGGAAACTGACGTCACGTCACGCCAGTCACACCCCCGTCTCCACCCCCTGCATCGCCCTGCTTCAGACTCATCCAGCCAGTGAAACTGATACTCTGCACAGACGGAAAAAGGGGAAACACACAGTGACTATGAACTAAAACGGAAGCTTTCTCATACGCGGTCGTCGTTGACATTTACATTTTTGGCATTTAGCAGACGCCTTATTCCAAAGCGACTTACAATCAATGATCGAATCGATCGAATAACGACACGTTGTTACTCATTGTAAGTTTTTCCCCCCCCGACTGTTTATATGATCGCTTAAGTTAAAACTGTTTTGAACGAATTGAAGAACAAAAAAAAAAACATGTTACAATCTCTGACCGGCAATTCTTGCGTGCGGTTGATTCAGAGTCACAGATCGACGTGGTATTTCTTAGTTCTAGTCTTGGGGTATGTCCTGTATCTGATGTTCGGCGCGGTGGTGTTCTCCTCCGTGGAGCTGCCCTACGAGGACCTCCTCCGGCAGGAGCTGCGGACCATCAAGGGACAGTTCCTGCAGGACAACCCGTGCTTATCCGAGGAGCGCCTGGAGCGCTTTCTGGAGAGAGCTCTGGAGGCCAGTAACTACGGAGTGTCCATTCTCAATAACGCATCGGCGATGTGGAACTGGGACTTCACCTCTGCGCTGTTTTTCGCCAGCACTGTGCTATCCACAACAGGTGAGTTAGTAACAGTAACAACTTCACATTTCAGCTGTTTTCAAACAACCTACCCAAAACATATACATGTGTCCGAATGCATAAAGTGATGCAGATCATCTTCATCACGCACTAACTAACCTTCATCACGCACTAGAATTATAAGGTTCTATCTCCATTTTTGTCCAAATTTAGTTTTTTTTTTTTTTACATAATCTGATCCATTAGGTGTTTATTAATGCCTGTGTGGTGTTATTTTTAAAATGTTGACATTTTTGAGCTAGTAATTCATAAAATACAAAGGTTCCATCTCACAGAACATAATGGAATGTCAAAACTTTGACGCTCAATATCTCTGAACTGCCCTAAACGGAGATAGAACCTTATCATTCTAAACGGAGATAGAACCGTATCATTCTAAACGGAGATAGAACCTTATCATTCTAAACGGAGAGAGAACCTTATCATTCTAAACGGAGATAGAACCTTATCATTCTAAACGGAGATAGAACCTTATCATTCTAAACGGGGATAGAACCTTATCATTCTAAACGGAGATAGAACCTTATCATTCTAAACGGAGATAGAACCTTATCATTCTAAGCTCACCATTTCATGATTGGGAGCTTTAACCATCTACTGACTCTCCTCATTGCTGCCCTGTTTGGTTGACTTTTATTTATGATCGAAAATATGATTATTGTATGTCTCGTTGCTTGCTCTTAGATTAGGTTTGAAAAAGGGCCTCTGTTATCCGTGGTGGCCTATTTTACAGGCTGAAACTGAAACCGAGGGATATGATCGGCCAGATCGTATCATTTTGCTTAAATGCAATACAATCAAATCTAGGCCTACCTACCCCCTGACACGGAACTGTACTCCCCAGTGGAGTGACACGTGGTCACCTGAGATCTGCAGCTGGATCTCATTTCATTATGCAAGATGCTCTTTCCACAGTCAATAACACACCATGTACCCTTCCAACATTGTCTTTGCAATGATCCTAGGAAGTTCTCACGTTGAGCAGTATCTTCACACCAAAAAGATAACCAATGCATAAGCCATTAATGTAGGGTTGCCACCTTTCAGTCAGAGAACTAAGGGACACCCCTCGCAGTAGGGGCCCCGCTCCTCGGGACCACGACCACCATGGGCCCAAGGGCGGGGTGGGGGCGCCAGTGCTAGTAAATCATAAGTTAAACATCGTTTCAATAAAGCCTTAAGGGCTGCCAAGTTTCACCAAAAGTTTGGAGTGAGATTTTTGGGCGGTGGAGCGACCCAAAACTGTGCACGTGTGCCCCTCTGTGCCCCTCAAAACCCCAAAACTGTGCCCCTCTCTCCCACACAATTATTTGTGCTAGTTTCCTGCAATTTTACATGTTGTTCATAATAAACCAGCACAAGAAATACAAATAATTGTAACATTTGATAAAACAAGACAAATTCAGACAATACATCATATTTATGTAAGTCTTAATAAACAAATACAGTAGCCTACAGAGTCTAAAAGAAAATTGGGCCCCATCAACAGGGCCCCTTGGTCAGCATTTTTTGGGGAGGGACCCCCAATTGTTGTATTTGAATTGTACATTGTATTTAATAATAATAATAATAATAATAATAATAACAATGTTATATTATGTTACATTAGAGAAACAAAAAACAGTTACCAAAACTGTAAAGTTGCAACGTAGGCCTATCATCTCACCCAAATTAAGTGAATATTAAGTGAATTTTAGAAACGGTATGCCATAGTGTCTTTGAGATAAAGGATACAATCCGTTTTCACACTCGTGTTGAATAACAGAAGATTAATGGAGCAGGGAAAACATGAGTGTGAGGATGGAGGATGATGAGCAAAGTCCCATCATGGATATTTCACTGCCAATCTCTCCTCCATCACCCCGAAAAAGAGAACAGACGATGAAACAACTTGCGATTTGAAAGTACCAGGCTACCAGATACGTACATGCACATATTTTGCAACCAGGGTTGCCAGACGGAATTGACCATTTCCAGCCCAACCAGTCTAAAAGCTGCCGAATCCACCCGTCCAGTGTGACCATAAGTAGTCCAATCTGGCAACACTGCTTGCTACGTTCTAAGATTTACGTGCAGCTCGAGTGAACACAGGTTCTTCCAGCAGCGCGCGCCTCCCGCTTCGATTGCAGACTCAAGTTAACGCGTGTGCAGAAAGATGCCACGAAACTCGTGTCCGGTAGCTTTATTTAAAGGAATTTCTCAAATAAAAGACTTGGCAGCTCTGTATGATATATTGGAGGAATCACGCAATGCGGGTGGATTGAAAATACGGAACAAACAGCGTTCCGTATTGGTTCAAAACGGGACGCATCTTTTAACTGTCAGATACGGAACGATTCCGTATTTTAAGGGACGGGTGGCAACCCTACATTAATGACATGTTTGATGTTTCATACTGATTCAGTATACAGTACAGGCCAAAAGTTTGGACACACCTTCTCATTCAATGCGTTTCCTTTATTTTCATGACTATTTACATTGTAGATTCTCACTGAAGGCATCAAAACTATGAATGAACACATGTGGAATGATGTACTTAACAAAAAAGTGTTATTTTAGATTCCCCAAAGTAGCCACCCTTTGCTTTTTTGTTGTTAATAAAATAATTGTTTGTTGTTGTTAATAAAATATATAATAATAATATTATATATATAATAACATATTATTATTAACACATATTATATTTAATATTATTATAATATATTTTATTTACAACAAAAAAGCAAAGGGTGGCTACTTTGAGGAATCTAAAATATAAGACATATTTAGAGTTATTTCACACTTTATTGTTAAATACATAATTCCTATGTGTTCATTCATAGTTTTGATGCCTTCAGTGAGAATCTACAATGTACCAAATAGTCATGAAAATAAAGGAAACACATTGAATGAGAAGGTGTGTCCAAACTTTTGGCCTGTACTGTACATAAGTGATTTAAGTTATTAAATGGATAGGCAGGGATGTGGCTAAATGCTTACCCTTTAAGTCATCAGTTACTGAACAGCCTAAATATAATTTAGTTCATTGTGATTCAATGATAGGCCCATAACGATATATACCATCTTATCTTGCATTGCGCAAAAGGCTTGAGTAACATTCTCCTTTGTAGAACTTTGGTCCTGATACGAGTAATGACAGCAGTTTAGTTCTCTTTGACTTTTCAATGTGTAGTCCATTTTACAATTGTGTGTGTGTGTGTGTGTGTGTGTGTGTGTGTGTGTGTGTGTGTGTTGTGCCTCAGAGCTACGTGTTCTGTTCCTTGTTTAGTCAATAGACCACAGTTACAATATACTGTATGTAGGTAATGTATGTCAAGCATCCAGTTAGACAAGGTTCTGTGGCCCATTGTCATTCAATACTTTCAGAGTCACAAGTAACTCAAGTCACCCACCACCAGCCCCACGCTGATGGAGGTAGATTTGTGTCTTAATGTTGCAAGCAAAACAAATATAATTTACAAGCAAAAAATAATAATTGCAGGCAAAAAAAGTATTTTGGACAAAACATCTGACTTAGTTGGTAGTTAGCTACTTTGAGGTGATTTGGCCACAAATGTTGAACTTTGTCTCTTGATCCTATTCACACCCTTAGATATTTTGCTATCAGTGGTTTCCTTCCTACGGTACTTTACTATCAGTTTCTATCAGTGGTTTACTAAGGTACTTTACTATCAGTTTGTTTCTATCAGTGGTTTACTAAGGTAGATGATGTAATGTCTCCTATTTGCATGTTCTTGTTGAAGGCCCATGGCATGTTGAACACTCATGATAGGTCAATTTAATGTACCTTCCCATGTGACTGCTGTATGCTCAAAACACAAGCTCCGTCTCATCTGCCCCTGTGGCTTTAATGTTTATTTAATTTTCAAATGTTCTTGTGAGGCAGTATTTCATTTTAGGATGATGCAATTCAACCAACAAGGACACAGAGCAGGAGGACATATCACATGTACATACATGTACATTTGGCCATATTGTTTACCTGTCTGCATTAGATGTTGGTTTGTTGTTAGTATTGCTTTATAGCTCAGGCCAAACTCACAGTTTTCTGCTGCCATCACTACTACTGCTTTGCATTGTGGACGTGGAAGTTATGAGAATATTGGGAAAGTGTAATGAAGCCATTGACAGTAAGTGGTAGGGGTGCAGCGGCTCAGTGGTTCGGTATGAACCTCGGTTTTTGGGTCACGGTTTTGGTTGGGTTTCGGTACGTGTTTTGTGCATAAGGAGAAAAAAAATGATACTATTTATTTACAAACTGTTACTTAAACTGTTGCTTATACTTTAACATTCAGACACATTCCATAATATGACTGGTATATTGTATAATATTAAAAATATAAATATACAGTATATAAACAAAAAACACTTTCAAATGTAAATAAAAATAAATAAATAAACACTTTAAAATAGAAAAAGTAAGTAGTAAGTGCCTAAAGTAGTACAAGTGCCTCTTAGCCTTGACTACTGGTATAGGACAGGAAGAAATAGAAGTAAAAGTGCACTTTAGCCATGACAGCTGGTAGCCCATATGCATTATGTGCATATTAGGCGCATATACGACACACGTGAAGCGATGCTTGCAGTAACGTCTCTATTCACTGTTTTCGTTCCCTCATCACTGTATTCAATGCCAAAACTGAAATGAATGACCCCACAATGCAGGTTTGTAGCAAACCGGGGCTTCCTCAAACTGTTGCCATGTTCTCAACTCCTCAAATATTTGAACAAGAAGCAACTGCGTTCCCGACAAACTCCGACTTTCAATGGAATGCAGCTTAAACCGAAAAAAGTGGATGGCGAACCATACGGTTCAATATGAAATCGAGAACCGTTGCACCCCTAGTAAATGGCGTAACTTAATTTGGGGATGAATGTGCCCTGTAATGTGAAGTTGTTCTAATTTCCTGGCTATGTGTGCTTGCAGGGTATGGCCATACAGCACCACTGTCAGATGGAGGTAAAGCCTTCTGTATCGTGTACGCTGTTATCGGCATCCCCTTCACCCTCCTCTTCCTCACCGCCGTGGTGCAGAGGATCATGGTCTTCAGCACGCGGAGGCCCGTCATGTATGTGCACATGCGTTGGGGCATATCCAAGCCACTGGTGGCCATCGTTCACGCGACGCTGCTGGCCATCCTAGCAGCCTGCTGCTTCTTCCTCATCCCTGCCGCCATCTTCTCAGCCCTGGAGGAGAACTGGAACTTCCTGGAGTCCTTCTACTTCTGCTTCATTTCTCTCAGCACCATCGGGCTAGGAGACTACGTGCCCGGAGAGTCCTTCAACCAGAGGTTCAGAGAGCTTTACAAAGTGGGCATCACTGGTGAGTGTTCAAAGTTGACGGTAGCTCTGGCCTCTTATTAGAGTGAACTACATAACTTGATTAGTAGCAAATATCCAATACCCAGAGGCTCTGACGTTTCTTGGAGAGTTTCAAGGCCTGGTAAACCACCCTAGGCTAAGGAAAGAGAAATAGGCAGATTTGAACATAAATGGGGGGCTTGAATATTTCATGTGAAATAGACTTTAAGACAAGCTTTTTCCCTTCATTAGCATGGGATTCAGTCACATAGTATACAGGAAGTGTGGGAATTTGGACAAAAAAGGCAATGCTTGGTAAGGCACAAGGTCTGAAATCAGCTACTATCTAGATAGTGCACTCTAGTTGGTTGTGTCACCTGGATTGTAAACTATCTATCTTCTATGTAGAGGCTCAATAGTGTTACAGGGTGACCAATGGGTGATCAATGATGCTTGGCACATGTTTTGGAATAAACCAGTGGTCCTCTGTGGCTCACTTGGTAGAGCGTGGCGTTAACATCGCTAAGGTTGTGGGTTTGATTCCCGCTGGGACCATATATACTGAAGAATTGATGTACTCACTGCAACACGAGTTGCTTTGGATAAAAATGTCAGCTAAATGGCATATATTATTATTAAACCCAATACTTAATATAAATGCTGCTTGCTCTAATCAACCCTTTCTCACTCCCCCTTGTGGTATGAACACATCACAGCCACAGGGAACAAGCAAGCACACACACACAGTGCTGTGGAACTTTCCATAGTGTGAGGCTGTTCATTATTGTTAGTGGGCCAGTGATGAGTTAGAGAAGAACTAGAGGTGATCCATTCAGTATAATGTATGTGGGGCACAGTGAGCAGAATGTTATGATGATTGATAGTTTGTTATAGATGATGACATCACTTATATTTGTTTGTATAATGGTGTAGGAAGCAAGGCAAGTTTTGCCTACACTGTGTCATTGTGCTCCTGTAATGAACAGTTAATGTTATTCCCCGGATTCCTTTCTAGACAAAGCCCTCTCTCATTCCCTATCTCACACCCACCCTCTGTCTCCTCTCCTCCCTCTCATTGAACATTAATTTATGTTCTACTTCACTCTGTTTATGCTCTTACTTTCACCCACCCACACTACTCTCTGCAACTACTTCTCTCACCCATTGATAATAATGATATTGGTCCCACTCGTTAATAATAACCCCTTCCATCCAGTCTACCTGCTCCTGGGGCTGATCGTCGTGCTGGTGGTGCTGGAGACCTTCTGTGAGCTGCAGCAGCTGAAGCAGCTGAGGAAGATGTTCTACCTGAAGAAGGACAGGCCCCAGGACCGCCTAGCCATCCTGGAGCACGACCACCTGTCCTTCACCTCTGTGTCCAACTCTGCCTCGGGGCTCGGCGAGGACAAGGCCGAGCCCTTCGCCCACTTCCCTGCGCTGGCCTCTCCCGGTGGGGATGACCCCATGATCAGATAAAGGGAAGGGGAAGAGCTGGTGAATTCCGGGTCATATGAGGGTAGTGGGGTCATAATACTGGGCAGAATAGAAGTGTAGCTGTGAGTAGGTAATACGCCTCAGCAGTAAGGATGCATATTAGAAAGCTTGACATCAAACCACTGTTAGTGACAGACATTTCAGCGTATTTTATCGCTGAATCATTTAGGGAAAGCAAATATATCTTCCTTTATGAAAAGAAAACAATGAGATATTGTGCTATACTGCATAGATACATACACAGCAGAAAAATACTGTTTATATCCATATAAGTTAAAAGAAATACCTGTAGCTTTGTACATGTACAAAACAACCCTTAGACTTGAAAAAAGAACAAGAATAGTGAACTTTCAGTAGGTCATTATTCTGGGAAATTGAAGTGTAATAATATCATACATGTCTTAGGACTTGATATTCTAGTTAAAGTGGTGTTTTACAGAATCTGTAGCATGCATGTACCGGTATTCAGGTCAAAAGTATCAGGTATACAGTATCACATTTCATTGTGAATGTCCTGAAGACATTTGTTTGCTAGTGTATTAACTATCCAGTTTTCAATGTTATTTTGAGGTAGTTCAATGTTATTTGACTCGCACTATATTTATTGATCTGAAAGGGACTTGTGTGTACTTGACTGTAGTCAACAAGATAGAGAAGCTGTTTTAAAGGGAACAAGATGGAGAAGGCATTTTTTAAAGGGAACAATATAGAGAAGCTTGTTTTTAAAGGGAACAAGATGGAGAAGCTGTTTTTTAAAGGGAACATGATGGAGAAGCTGTTTTTTAAAGGGAACACGATGGAGAAGCTGTTTTTTAAAGGGAACAAGAAAGGGGCTGGCCTCTCATATTGTATCATCAATCACTCAGTGGTATACCACTCAGTAAAGGTAAAACACCTGGTTTGACATTGTGTAAATGTCTGAAATCTTCATCCCTGTATGAAGTAAGAGGCATAGGATTAATATTGGTTGGATTGGATTCAAATGTGTTTTGTTAGCAGACGGTCAATACACAAGGCTTGTTAACTGCTCTGTGCAGCTGCTCTGTGTGTTAATCTAAGACATGGAGTGAAACAATTTTGTATGATATTTTAGAAAGAAGATGCTATTTTTGAGGATATCAAAATGAATGGTGTGTTTGTAATTTATGCACTTAGTGTTGCAAAGGTACTCGAAATTATCCGTTTGAGAGAAACTTGAGAATAGGAAATGCTTTTCAGTGGAATACAGTCGTAAGATTCTTTTTAGATCTATCCAATAATGGACATCAGGGAATATAAATTAATTTGGTTGTACATATGTGTCATTCAATATTTGGAATGTATGTATGCATGTATGTATGTATGTATGTATGTATGTATGTATGTATGTATATGTATGTATGTACTGTATGACTATACTGCACAACTCTGTCTTAAAAGCATATTTCTCAGATGGAGAAGACTGCTACAGTGCTATCACCAGTGTACTTCCTCTGTGATAATCTCTTTAATGGGCAAACTGGACCACACCTGATTGTATTGCTAGACCTGTTTGTCTGTGCATCTCTCAATATGATGTAGGGCATTGGTCAATCAAAAATATTATCAAGTTTAGGGTGAAACAAAATAACATTACTGCAAGAAGTGAGTGTACATCCACTCCAGTTTAGTTTCAATTGTATCATAGGAAATATAGTTTATGTGTGCATATTCAATATATACAGTGGCTTCGGAAAGTATTCAGACATTCAGATATAAAATAGATTATTTTGAGCAAATGTTAATGGTGTCATAGCAAAGGGTCTGAATACTTATGTAAATTAGGTAATTCTGTATTTCAAATTGTATACATCTGCAGAAAAAAAAACATAAAAACGTTTCTTCGCTTTGTCATAGGGTATTGTGTGTGGATTGATGGCAAATCAAATCAATTTAAATTGAGTCCTTAACACAACAAAATGGGGAAACAGTGAAGGGGTATGAATACTTTCCGAAGCCACTGTTTGCACTGTATGCACACAATTATTTATAGATAATTTATCTAAGAAGTGGGTGAGAAGAGGCAATGAAAGACCCTCAGATTAAAGACATCCAGAGACATGATTAAGAAGAGATGCACTCTTGTGAAAACATGAGAGGCAATGATTTGCACTTCAGACTGAGCGCCTTGTGTGTCGTAACTGTGACACCATTGTTCTAACAAGGGTCAGTGGCATTGTACAGCCTGTATACAGTAGCTAGATTGGAATAATATGTTATGAAATATTGGAATCAAAACCAATATCCATATAATATATGCACACATAAGACAGAATCTTATGGATATTGGTTTTGATTTCAATATGGAGCCCATAGCTGGAAACTCCATGTCCATTGTTGAGACGTTTCGTTTGTACGTGTTGTGCAGACCTTTCGAATGTTTCAGCCGTTCTGTTAAGCTGCAGTTCTGCCCCAACACATACACAGTACACAGTACAAGCCTTTAAGCCTGTCAAGAATGTATTTTTGGAATACAGGTTGACCAAAAAGGTGTTGTATTTAACATGTTGGTACTACTTTTATTAATTGGCCAAAAAGAGAATGATGGCCTCACTCTGGCCAAGAGCATTTGAACTGTGAGTATCAGAAAGATTGCTTCATTGTCCAAATGTATACATATAACACCACATTGGTCTTGTTAAACATAGGATATAGGGAACATAGTGAATCATACAGTAAAATGCTTTTGTGAGGTTACCATCAGGCACTGAGTAATGTGTTACGCAAATGACAAATTGAAGCAAACCATTACATCACTGCTTCCATGCTCTGACATCAATATCTATAAGTCACACAACATGTTTTATTAAAAGCCGATGAAACACATTTAGAACCATAGATCTCTCTCTTCACAGATTTGCATGTTATAGTGCACAGTTGTTGACTATAGTGCACAAGTCAACATGTACAGGGCCTAGACCCAGTAACATGATTAATATACCGTTTATTTCAATGTAATAATGAAAAAAGGCTGATAAATAATTGTGGTCTGTAAAGCATCAAGGTGTCTCTGAAATAAAGTCATAGTTTATTACAAATGAATTACTGTCCCTGACTTTTCCAGCTCTCAATTGTTTTTTCTTTGATCATTATGTGGGTCTTGTGTGTGTGTGTGTGTGTGTGTGTGTGTCTGTGTGTGTGTGTGTGTGTGTGTGTGTGTGTGTGTGTGTGCGCGTGTGCGTGTGCGTGTGCGTGTGTGTGTGTGTATTGAGTTCACCCCGTAGATGCAAGATGCTGAACTTGAGTACCCCAGCACCGGCTGGCAGAGTAGCAGCTGATGGGGAAGGTTGCCCTTGGCGACAGTGGCTGTTTCCCACAATAAAAAAAGAAGATATCCGCTCCATCTGCTCATGTCCTCATGGTAAAATATAAGTGATTCATTTAGAATCATTTGGAAGCATAACACTGTGAAATTCAATATAACATGCATGACATGGAAAGAAATAAAAATAGATGTGAATTGTCGGGAAGACAGGTTGTTGTATATGCAGAGCATGAAGGCAAAAGGTGAGAGAGATGGTCAGATAAACAGATGGGCAGATGCTAATGAATGTGCTTTGATATCCCAGGCCTTGATGTGATGACTCTTCTGACTGGAGAAGACTAAATGGCACGGTTTATTATTTCCTGTCATTCTACTCATCTGTTTGGAAGACATACAGAGGTGTGGCTACAGATATCTTAGTGGGCCTGTGTCTGTGGAGAGCTTTTATCGAAGACGTGCGTGAATTAGAGGCAATGAGAGACCCTCAGATTAAAGACATTCAGAGACATGATTAAGAAGAGATGCACTCTTGTGAAAACATGAGAGCCAATGATTTGCACTTCAGACTGAGCGCCTTGTGTGTCGTAACTGTGACACCATTGTTCTCACAAGGGTCAGTGGCGTTGTCCAGCCTGTATAGCTAGAATGGAATATGTTAGTTATAGTTTTAAAGGAGCAGGATGAAGGGGAGGGTTTTTTTTAAACCAAAGAGGTTGCTGTTTTGTGTTTACTCCAGTTACATAGTATGGTTTGGCCTTAAGAACATAACATAGCCTTTTATAAACGGATGTATCTGAGTGCAAAATAACAGCATCCGCACAAGTTTGTTGCGAGCTTTCGGTCACATTTTACATGTACATTGTTTTACATACAATATTAGTTATTTCACCATTTAACAAGCATTGAGCATTGAGCGTTCATTCCCATCGATCCATCCTCCATCTGTCTTGGTTCCCTCATTCAACCTGTCAGTGATTATCTGAGAGCTTTTAGTGTGTGTTTACAGTCCTGTCACAGCAGTCTCATTAGTCAATCACCGTGCTACAGCATATAGTTTGGTACAAGCAGCTCTCTATGTCTCTCTATGAGGGAGGAGATTAATGGGGCCGGTTTGTGTGCTGGCAGGTCTTTGTTTTCCTCGCCGGCCATGTCAGTTATTCAATGTTCACATAATTGTATCTGACATGCCGGCTCCTCTCGTTCCAAAGCCCTTTGTCCGACATTCACATTATGAAGCATAAATGGATCGCGTGGAGATGAGAGACTGACAGCTCCTGGGGAAATTTCTCGAAGCAAGTTCAGATGAGAAATGGAGTTTATGTTCCCTGTTTTCTCTGCAGGCTGTGAAAAAAGCCTCCTTGTAGAAAAGTGTTTTTTTACCCCCCTTAAATAGCTTGATCCTTATAAAAAGAGACATGACTAGGGCCCTCTTTCTCTCGTACACTTACGTGGTCGTGCATTTGCATAATTGCTACCCATTAAAAAAAATGAAGCTCTTTGTCTGCTACTCAAAATGGATATACTCTATGTTCTCGCAGTAACTACATTTATGAAATGTGACGTGAAACACATTGGAGGTACCCCCTATACCACATCAGTACTGACACTGTAGTGCCAACACACACATTTGTGTACAGTGTACACAGTATGCACACATAATACTACATAATCACACTCACCCATCTAATCCATAAAGCCTTGTAACCTTGGCTGTGGCAGAATAACATAATCATGCACCCTCTAAAATCTCACAGCAAGAGCGTCATCTTACTGTACAAGTACAATTACTAACACACACGCACACACACACACACACACACACACACACACACACACACACACACACTTACATGTCACTGTGGCTGTCACTCACCAGTGTACTAGGGCAGAACAGTAGGACCATGTCCTCAAGCTCTGCACTCTGGAGAGATGGGGTCCAGAAATATCACATTAATTAATATTGCCATTTGATCTCTCTCCCATCTTTCACACCCTCACATGCAGGTACATTGGATTCAACAGCAGGGTAGATGAAAGAGCACAGCCTTCTGCTCATATTCTGTTGCTGAATATACATTGTATCTGTCATAAATGAAAGGGAATGATTTGCATGTCATTTGCATTGAATATCTAGATTTACTGTAAAGGAAATCCTTACAGTATTAGATGATATATATTACAGTAGCATTGGTACATTTCACCTGCTTCTGCATTCATCCCGACAATGATCTGTGTTGTGTCTCCAACATAAAGCCATTGGCTGCACTCTCATAATAACAGCTGTTAAACTGCATACGCCACATAGTTTAGTGTGGGAAAAAAGCTTGTCTGTGCAGTAGCAGATCCAACTCATACCTCAACAGAAGGAATTGGGAATTGGGAATACTATGAAGAATTAATCTGCCGGGTCTCCCAGTGACCACCAGCTGTGGGTGCGGGGGGGTCAGGGGCCAATCAGAGTGGGAGCTTGTATCTGCCACTCAGGAGGGGCACTCTGCCACCTACCCCATAGTGCTGCTCTCTGGTGGCAGAACAGGGCTATTTTTATCCTGACAGAGAGATACTGTAGGCCCTATAGGGGGGATTGTGGCTCTGCGGGGGACAAGCATCTCCTCACTACCCCCCCCCCCCCCCCCCCTAACTGTTTTCGCTGTTATTGGTATTTTCTGGTAGTGTTGTTATTTTATTTTGCATAATTTCTCACTTTATATAGAGTATGTTTTCTGTTTTCTTGGCCTAAGGTTTTGTCCTCTAGGTTTAAGAAAAAAAAGGGAAAAAAAGATAGAGAGAAAAAAGCTGAGGCAGATATAGTGACTGTCGTGCTGACTTTAGCAGTTGACAAATAATAATAACACACAAACATACACACACACACACACGCACACGCTCGCACGCGCACGAGCACACGCACACAAACAACAATTCACTCAGAGTAGGCTAAATAAATAAACATACAGCCCCTGTCAACACAAGACATCAGAGCGACACTGACAGGAGAGGAGCAGAGGGAGAAGGGAAGAGAAGTACAACTTACAACCATGGGGACAACGATATGATCCCTCAATGATGATCTCCTGTGACTATATCATAATGTGACATCCAGTCCCATGGATCCAGGATATTGGGTTAAGACTGAACATTCTAAACACCCCTCATCACTCACTATTATAATCTCCATAACCACAACCATCATAGTCAACACTGCTTAATTAATGAGCTTTCAAACGTGACACATAAATAATTGTGGCAACCTCTAAGATGTGTACATCAAAGAAGACAAGACCCAGACTGACATTATTTCTCAGGGAACAAAAGGAGTGGCTGGCTAATCCCCACATTTCAGTAAGGATGAATCATTGATTAGGAACGTTGTGTGGGAATAACAAAAAGATGCACATGCAGACATATTCAGAGGATACTGAAGTCTGTCTCTCTAGGATGTCAGATCACCTTCCCAGGGTTCAGAGATGTGTAGCTCCGAGCCTCATCCTGCCTGCATGTGGCAACCAACCACCCCCCCTTTCCCCCCTGCGCACTGGAAAAGAAATATGCAAATGTGAAACATGATTTTGAAGCCAAAGTAGTGGTTTAAGATAGTCAGTTCTGTAAGAGTGCACGATATGACAGCAGATGGAAACATTGGCCCACATAATGTGTGCATGTAGATAACGACAGTTGATCGGCAGGTTACGGTCATTTGACCATCGTGCACAACATGTCAAACCACCTGGCATGATTTCATCATTTGAATCTATGGTACAATCCTAAATGAGTTAATGGCATCGCTGATTCTCTCCCATGTGATTTGTTTGATTGATTTATGCAGAGCAGAGTCGTCATCTATGTAATGGTGACCCACATTGGGAGGCTTTAAATAGCTGCTGAGTGAACTGTTGAGAAGAGTTTCGCTAGAGACCCACTGAAGTACCACTTTTTTGCTGATGGAGTTGTGGACACTAATAAAGTAGTCTATCCATAGAGACAAACATAGCTTTCATCATGTACTGTATTTTTTTTTTACTATTGTTCATCCGTCTACTGGACCACTCATTACTGGGTATTATGCCATATTCTTAGTGCCATAACCACTATTGGAATTCTATGATACAACATCACTCATCGGATTGAAAGAATAGTAACAGGCTTGCAATTTGAGAGATATTGTACAAACACAAGATACTCAGACAGGTAAGTTACTTGTTACACTGCAGACAGATGACAACACCTCTTCTTCCAGGCGTTCTCCTGAGGCGTGGTAAACGCATCGCTAATGGAAGCTGAATAGCAAACAGACCACAAAGAAATCTCACAGGCCTCCGTGACCATGGGGTGCCATTCTCTGAAAGGTCATGTTTCACTCTGGCTGGAGTCACATGGGAGAAGATGGGTATTTCAGCCTGCATGGATTGCAGTAACAGTCTGCCCTCCTATATGTTTAGACCACCACACAAATACAAAATACAACAGAAGTTGAATATCATATGTAAACACCTGAACACCTGAACAACATCCTCCTATTGGCTCCGAGTTTCACCTTGCCTCCTGCATCAGCCAATCAGCACGGGCTTGTCACACTGTTTCCAGGCTGTGAGCAACATTAAATATTGATTCCGAGCAGCAAGAGCCTGTACATCATGTCTTAAATGGGAAGAGATACTTGACACTAGAGAATTATGAGATGTACTGTAGAGAGAGAGAAACAATACATTTTAAATATGTAGCAGTTTACAGCTGACTAAGATTACATTTTATTTTATATTTTATATCTATAATATAAGGCAGTTATATAATATAATAATATTTAGGCAGTTATATAATATGATATGATATTGATTGCCAGATGCCAGGGAATAACACAATTGATTCTCACTGACAGCTTTGAAAACAAACAAGTTGCAAATATGATTCTGGAGATCCTATCCAGTTACTGTGTTATTGACACTGAGTTATTGTGTGTGTGTGTGTGTGTGTGTGTGTGTGTGTGTGTGTGTGTGTGTGTGTGTGTGTGTGTGTGTGTGTGTGAGTGCGTGCGTGCGTGCGTGCCTGCGTGCCTGCGTGCGTGCTGTGTTATTATTGTATATACATTGCCCTCCATAAGTGTTAGTTAGTAAGAGGAACTTTTAACTACTTTATACTCCAACAGTTTGGATTTTAAATCAAATAATCACTATGAGATTATAGTAGAGATTCTCAATTCTGTAATTCAATGTTTTCCTTTTTCTGATTAGTTTTACCATTTAGAAATGCCAACCCTTAGTATACAGTCCCTCCATATCAGGGCACCCAAAGTATTAGAAAATTGGCTTGGCAGGTGTTTCTGGTTAGTCAGGTGTATTGCATCACATCAGTTGTGAAGATATAAGAGAGCTGTCAATGTCTAGTATTGATTCTAGGCTGTGCATTCTTTGGAAGCTGCTATTGCTGTCTGTCAACAAGAGGACCAGAGATGTCAATGAAAGAATCATTACAAATATCAAAGATAAAGATATTATATAAAGTAATGAACACCAGGAATCAAATTATGTTGATTACTATGTTGATCATGAATATTTCTGAATATTTTTTTATATTGTATGATTCTGTAATTTATTCTTTATTTTCATTGTAAACTGTTATATGTTTTGTTTAGTTTTTTATGTCTGCAACCCTGTTAATTGTGCTGCCACCTGTCTTGTCAAATACATTTTCTGAGACATCTCAGTGAGAGTGTTCCTGGTTAATAAAAGGTTAAATAAATAAAATAAATAGGCTGGTAGGCCAAGGAAGACTTCTAGAGTGTATGACTGCAGAATGCTCACCATAATTAATAAAATATAAAAGAAATCCCACAGATCAGGAACACTCTCCAGGAGGTAGACGTATATGCGTCAGAGACTACCATCCAGAATACATCAGCAGCCAAACTACAAAGGGGCAACCACTAGTTAATCTAAAAAAGGATGGTCCCGTTACAGCTTGTTAAAAAGTACCTGAAAAGTGTGTAGAGTTCTGGAAAGGACATGGTCTTGTGGACATGAATATTATCATGTACCACAGTGATTGCAATAGGAAGGTTTGGAGAAAAAGGTATCTGTCCAAGATTTACAGCATACCACCTCATCTGTGAAACATGGTAGAGGGGGCGCTATAGTTTGGGCATGATATTACTGCTGACAGCAGTTTATAGTGTATACTTTATTTAGACATTATATTGTACTATATAGTTTTTTTTCAATAATTACCAGGGAGAGTTACCATAGCTCAGCGTAGGAAGCTCTGAACGACTCTGGGTTGGTCTCTACGTATTTAGGAGACTCAGGCGCATAAAGAACATGAAAGGGCTCATGTCTCTATCACAACCACAGCACAGCTAGGCGCGAATCATGCGAAGGGGAGCAAGATATGGCAGGGGACTTTTTCTGTCAAAACTCCGGTTTTGAAGAAAAGCACTCCATACATGTAAGAGGTGATAACCACTAATAAGCTGCCAAACCAAAAGGTCTATCATATCAAAAGATAATCTAGGGATGTATAGGAATAAAAAAATTACATCTAGAATTTGCCCAGAATTTGGTAATGAAAAATGGTTTGGCCCAAGGACTAATGGTAGTTTTCTGATTTCAAATCCAAACTGTTGGAGTACAGCGTATGAGTCTGCATAATAGTATGTGTGTCCATGTAGGGATGTGCAGAATAATACGCTCCTGAGTGTGTTCTTCTCATTTAGCTTGGCCTTGAGCTCTGACTGCCTGAGATTGTATCTCTGATCCACATCTACAGACAGAGCTACAGAGCTGAGCAGCACATTGGTCTACTGCTCTATGGCAGAGACTCTGTGCAGACTGAGGCACCATTTAGGGCACTGGTAGAGGAGAACATACTGATGGGCCAAGCAGAAGACATTGTAGTTAATTATTTGATGGCTATAAATAAATATATTTAACTTTTATTTTATTACTTTTATTACAGTTGGGACATTTAGCAGACTCTTTTATCCAAAGCGACTTACAACAAGTATATTTGACTAAACTAAAGTAAGTGAATCTTCTATCCATCAGCTAGAAAAGTTTTTTTTTAAATGTATTATTATTAACAGTAGAGGAACTGTACAGAGGGTTGGTGGGGTGAGAAGAGGTCTTAGGAGAGACAGTCGAGATGCAGCCTGAAGAGATGGATCTTCATTCTACGGCAGATGAGAGGTAGTGACTCTGCAGTCCTGACAGTATAGTGGGGAGCTCATTCCACCACCGGGGAGACAAGACAGTGAAAAGCTGTGACTGAATATGATATTTTACATCCTGACACATGCTCGATCATCTCACCCCAACCTACTAATAAAATCCTAAATCATTATGTTACTCTATCTGACAGCCAGGGATGGTAAACAGCTTCAGAAGTCTTTCAATTGTTCAAAGCTGAAGTAACTCCAATAAGAATTGATTAGGTTTTTCACCTCAGGGAGGCTTATCCCAGATGAACCTGATCCCCTTCTCCCAGAGACTGTCAATGTGGTGTTGACCTGCCTATTGATGACTGGACTCCACTTTTGTGCTAGAGTAAGCACAGGTCCCCCCCTCCGTGTGGACGTGTGAGGTGGAGCTGTTTTTCGATCGATGCAAAGCCTATCTTTAAAAAAACACAGCCAGTGTACTTGTGCCACCCGCTGCAGTCAGGAGCCCACAGGATGCCGACGCAATGCAGAGAGTAGATCACAGTGCAGGGACCTACGGGCGACCAGACCATGCAAGGTACAGTACCTACCACCACGCCACGACACCTAATGATATCCATTCATAATGTAATGCTCCAAGACAGTTAGTTACTGCAGTTTAAGTGTCCTACTTAAAAAAAAATATATATATATATACTGTATATTACCGGTAGAGTGTTATTCTCCATCTAAACTTTGATTGACATGTTTGGTATGCATGGTTGTTAGTGCATTCAATGTTTCTATGTACTTTTGAGATTTAAAAAAAAATGTGGTGTGATGTGGTTTGCATTTGGGGGTCATTCTGAGTGATGGGAAACTTTTCCATGCAACAAGAACTTTATTTGTTTTCTTACTTATAACAGACTGCCTTTAATCACTGCTATGAACTTGTATTGTGTTGAGTATTTGAATTCTAAAAATCGTATTTGCACTTTCTTGATCTATCATTTGTACTGTTGGCAAGAGATAGAGATGGAGATTTGCTGTGCTTTGTGATCTCCAACCACGGTACACATATTGATTAACTCCTGACACAGCAGCAGGACATTTGAACAGATTCAGCACCTCTGAGTTCTAAACCTATCCAGTCTTTCCAAAAGTTTATCGGGACTTTATTAATATTATCAGGACCTCCTGGGCCTGTCAGCAACTTGAACCAATGCCAGTCAGTTTGGGTCAGCCAGTTGATAAATGATGGAGGGCAGAGGCCCTGGGGTGCAGTGAATTACATAGATGCCCTGGGAGGTGCCTGTGAGAACACACTGTCCAGTACCACTGACAGCCAGGCTCTCTGTGCCAAGTGTAGAGTGTTATGTGAAATAGGGGAGACCAGACCGCCTCATACTGGATGCTGATGTATATCGGTCTGCAATTAACTTTTATGAAAGAAGTCTGTTATGCCTGCTAGTCACTAAAGTCCTGTAGCACAGACCAACAGTAATGGTTTATGGGTTCTATCTCGGTAAGAAACACCCCTAACTGCTCCTCCTGGCCTGCCTACCTTCAGAAGACTCCTCCATGAAATAACCTTTTTTCTTGTTTATTTAATGTTGGAGTGGATAGACTGTTTAAAATGATAAAATAATTTGGTGTGTTACTATTGGGAACCTTGTGTTCCCCTTGACGAACACTAAACCGCATAAATTAGAGCCTGGTGTAATCTATTTTTAGGGTGCATTTTTAAAGAGGCATACATGATGTTCGTGGTGTGTGTCAACGAAAAATAGATTAAAAATAAAGAGTATAAGGAAAATACTAAATAATGCATAAAGAAAAAAGACTGTCCATTACTGCCGTCATCCAGCTCATCAAGACCTCATACATATTTCTGCTCTCTCTCCTGCTGGCCATGCGTCTTTCATTCACCAACCGCATCACAAAATGAATTCCTTATCGGCCCTGTGCATTATCCCCACTTATTACTCCTGCTTGCCCTATTATACTGTACCTATTACCATAAAATTACAAAAACACTTTAATATATCTCTGTGCCTACAGTATAACTGAGCCATCACGTTCTATCCCTGCTTACCTCAAACCTAATCTTCATATACCTTTACCTTTTCATGCGTCTAGGTGCTCCCCTGCTTGTCCCCCCCCCCCCTCCCCCAAGTTCATACAAGAGGGAGCCTATTGGACTTCGGATAGAGGAGCAATTGGTGACAGCAGAGTCAATTACAAATAAAATAGGTCTAAAAATAGATCGCTCTTCTCTCTGCCTCTCCCATTGTTCAGATCCAGATAGATCAGCGACAAGTAAATGTGCTGTCTCTGGGTTTAACAGTTTAGAGGGAAAGGACCTGAGATTATCTACAGACACAAAGGGGGGCTACTGCAGATAACGACCTGCACCAAGACTCCCCACAGACCGGCACACTGCCACCCCCATTGCTTTCATCCTATTCACCTGCACCATGGCAAGGATGGCCAATGCCTCAGACGGCCACAGGAAAAAGATTCTCTGCTCAAGCTTTTCCTTTCTCACTCATAATACCCTCTCATTATCCAGGGACAACATCATATGTAATCATTCATATATGAACTGTCCGTTCATTTAACTGGGCTAATTCGTGTACACTCTGGAAATCCAAAATAGTACAGTATTTTGACCGAGAAAGCATATCAGTCTGACAATACAAGCACTAGGCTATCTGTATGCTGAGAGAGTGAATGTGAAAGAATCTGGAAATGCTGCATATTCATGAGAGCACTAAGCATTAATTATGAATGACCTTAAAACACATTGAAGCCCAAATTGATGTTTACAGCAGAGGAAATTATGTATAGATCAGTGGTAATAACCCACAGGTAGTTAAATATATATTGACCAACAGTAGATGGCACTGTTGCAATGTCCACGATGGCCCCGAGGTGTGACAGCGTTTGGAGAGTGCGGTAGAATAGCCTGTATATCTGTGTTGAAATATGTAAATGCAACGGCATATGTGTGTGGGGGTGAGAGAGAGAGCACCACGATGTTATTTATCTCGGTCTACCTAGTGGGAGAACTGGATTAACAGTAGCGTGCTCAAGCTGTCCCTTTGGGTGGCCCAGGCTATATCATGTACGGCGATGGAGAGGGCAATGTTTGGGACAGGGTCGGCCGCCCCCGGCGGGACTGCATGTGTTACCTCGGACCTCCGGCTACTTTGATGCCCATGTAAGAATTATGACGAACTTATCAATAGACTGCTAAACATTTTTTGCTACATTATGGATTTTAGTGCACATAGACAGCTAAACTTCCGTCAATGCGTAAACAATATTTGCGGATGAAAATGAGCATATAAATTAGGCTACCTTGTAAATCCGATTTTATAATTGGCCTACAGGAAATGTCAATCTTAGATCTTACTCTCTCCATTTTTTATGTTTTAAATGTGATTTTTTTAAAACTGTTAGATTCTTGATCGATTTCAGGTTGTAGTGTGAACATTGATAAGATGAATTGTGCAAATTAAACATATGAAGGAACACGTGAAACGTTTTAGGTATAGGTCTTTAGCCAACATTTGTAAAATAAAAAATAAAAACAACTAGGGTGGGCTAGAAAACGCCTAATTGTTTGTTTTAAGACACAGTTAGACCACGTCCATCTGATAAGGAGAAATTATGATCTGGGCAACTAAATGTCATGTGGTCGACTTCACGAGTGCTATAGTATAGTCCCAGAGTTGCCAATGATGATGCCAGGTTGAAACAATTGGTGGCACAGTGGACAGAACTAACGGTCTTTGGGAAATAAAGTCTCCTCAACTCAGCTTTCACAAGGTAGCCATATCACGGTGGCCGGTAGCAGCAGGTAACAATTCGTGAGCTTAGAATGATAAGGTTCTATCTCCGTTTAGGGTAGTTCAGAGATATTGAGCGTCAAAGTTTTTACATTCCATTATGTTCTGTGAGATGGAACCTTTGTAGTTTATGAATTACTAACTCAAAAATGTCAACATTTTAAAAAATAACACCACACAGGCATTAATAAACACCTAATGGACCAGCTTATGTAAAAAAAAAAACTCAATTTTGACAAAAATGGAGATAGAACCTTACAATTCTAAGCTCACGAATTGTGACCAAAATGTTGCCTACTTCACCAGAGAGGGTGACTATAGTCGGTGCATGCAGTTATGCGCTAACGCACTCCGCCCGAATGTCACAAATGCTTTGTCCTCGTCTTTCCAAATCGCTTTTAATCGATTTATGCATTAGTTAACAAATCCCAGGCTACATATATATTCCTACTCATCTTAATGGTTATTGCTCAGTAGCCTATAGAGTACACAGCAGTGTGGTAGCCTAGTCACTCTCGGTTAACGTCTCTGTTCCTTTTGGCCCCTCTAGAGCGCATCAGGGCCAGTGGAGGAGAAAGATGCGCTCCCAGCGGAGCGCGTGTGGGTCACACTAGTATGAGAGAAACTGGACCGATCCTTAACGTTGGAGTTGGTGGTTGTCTGCTTTGGAAATTGCAGTAGTGATTCTATGACCATGAACCGTCGAACACTGTTCTCCTACACTCACTCGAACATATATGCAACAACATCCATGGTATGAGCGGGTATCTTTGGGTGCGCCAAACGGCCTCACTTGGTGTTTGCGGTTCCCGCCGCTCTTGTAACGGTTCCCGCCGCTCATGCACCCCTTGTACTCTCTTTCCAGCGGGATGCGAAAGTCGCCCGACGTGAGCCCCAGACGGCTTTCGGACATCAGTCCCCAACTCAGACAACTGAAATACCTGGTGGTCGACGAGTCCATCAAAGAGGAGTTGAAGTCGTCCCGTTCAGTGGAGGACATCAACAGCGCGTCCATAGAAGAGCGAATCCTGAGGATCACCGGTTATTATGGGTATCAGCCTTGGAATGCGGTCTACAACAGTAAGTAACGGACCCCCTTTTCTTTGGACTGTAGCCCCCATTTCTCGACTAGGCGTGACGTTAGAATTATAAGGTTCTATCTCCATTTTTGTCAAAATTGAGTTTTTTACATAATCTGATCCATTAGGTGTTTATTAATGCCTGTGTGGTGGCATATTTTTAAAATGTTGACATTTTTGAGTTAGTAATTCATAAAATACAAAGGTTCCATCTCACAAAACATAAAAAAACGTTGACGCTCAATATCTCTGAACTGCCCTAAACGGAGATAGAACCTTATCATTCTAAGCTCACGTAAGGGTCATAACACAGCTTTAGAGTGAGCGTGTGTGACTTACGGTAGCCTATAATGTAACACGTGTGACTTTAAGAGTAATATGTGATAGTGAAATGTCAATAATAATAATAATAATAATCAGACAGACAAAACAGAAAACAGAAAACAAACAAAACAGAAACAGTGAGTAATAGGTACAGTATTGCAGGTCTGGAGCCTGGAGCAAGACAAATATTGACAGAATGTTGATCACATGGTGGCTCAGTTCTAGACTGAACTGTGGGTCATTTTAAGAACATATTATGGCAGGCCTGTATAGGATCTACATTTGAGACAATGCGCCTTACCTGCTTCCAAGAACTGGGTTTATTCAAGATAATTAGCTGCATCATCTTACAAAACAGCAATTATCCATTGAATTATAGTGCCTCTTATTTTGTATACATTAATCAATTAATTATCATTGGTGTTGCAAATGGGGTTACATAAGGAGAACAGGGATAAAGCTGCCAGAACCTGGAATAGTGGTGCTGCCCACGTTTTAGCGAGTTGATTTAAACAGAATCCAGAATTCAGAATTCAGAAAACAGGAAGGTAAAGCTCATCTCATCCAATGTACGACATTTCCAAGTCACCAGGAGAGGAAGAGATTAAAGAGGATTGTGGGACCCATATTGTGAACACCCAAACAGGTGCTATAATGCCTTGCGGGCTCTCTCTGTGTGATGTTGTGGTTACCAACAGCAGTCCACAATGGAATTGACATCAGTCAGTGATCTGAAGGCGGGGAAACTCAGCAGATTGTGGTGTGGACTAAACATTCAACTAAACATTTGATTTAAGTCTTATCCAAATGCTCAAGATGCCTTAGTGTGTTTGAGTTTGTCATTTTAATTTGGTCGGACACAAAGTTGCCAATGGAGACATCTGTCCTGTAGGTGGGATCTAAACCAGTTTAGGGCAGTTCCTGAAAGTCCTACCCAGGTTTTTAGTCTGTCTAATGTCGTGATCTATACAGTGTCAAAGGCAGCACTAAGGTCTTGTTGTACCAAAACAGAGATTTTTTAAGTTTGAAGAGAATGAGAGGGGGGCTCCTTGCACCATGTGGTAAGTTTGGTGTTGGAGTATGTGTACATACAGTAGTTGACACTCCTGGGATGTTGTGCAGTCATCGAAAGCCCTTCAAAGTTGTTGACAGTCTGCTTCCTCTTAGCGTGATCCGTAGGCTACATTTAGCCTTGTGCTTCGCATCCCATCCTCAGCATACCAGTCCAATTACCATTGTGTAAAGAGGTTAGGATGTCAATAGAACACTGAACCTGCCAACTCTGTCTATCCTGTGCAGTGCTGTTTTAATACCATTGCCACTCATAGACAAAGGGATGCCTTGTAAAGGCATTCAAATTACTTGTCCTCCCCAAAATACACCCCCTTTGTTTGTGTAATGGTGATGTAATGGAAATGGATGGCAGGGACAGGTGATTATAGTGGATACGTGCTGTAATTGAAAGACTATTAAGCTCAACAAAGTGTTATACCCTGGACTCTGTGTGACTCTGACCAGGGCCTATGGCTGTGTGCATTACACTGGGAGGTAAACAGCTCTGCCCTTGACCAAGTTCTGTCACATCGAGACCCTGCAGCCCAGGGGACTCCGCCCACACTGATGGTTCTGAGATGGTTCTCAGGCTATGGAGATACATTACTGACAATATTATTATAAAATGAGTCACACATGTGTACCATGATCTGTAAACAGAATCCAAAAGCACAAATATAATTTATGATACAAACACAATCACAATCAAATCAATTGATTTGTAAAAAAATATTTCAAGATGATAAAATGATATGTAAATATATCAAAAGTCAATACACAGTCATACAGTAGTATAGTAGAAGAAAACCATGCCTATACTTTAAACAACTTGGAATGGATGGAATATTTTGATAGTACTGCAGGCTACACTGCAGCCGATTACATTAGTAACATGGATGGTACTGCAGGCGTACTTGAATAGCTTGTTTTAAACCAGAATAGTTACACAACAACACAGACATTCGTATGCAAGTGTGTAAGTGTGTAAACCCCGCCTGCAGACAGAGCATGATCCAGCAGTGACATGACTCCCAGGGCTGTTCTTTCTGTTTGGATTTCTGTAAATAAACCAAACGTTCGTTTTTAAAGGATATGTGAGCCTGCCAAATTCATACATATTTCATGCCGTGTATGGCATGTTACAGATATTCAGTACATAACACACAATTCACTCAGGAATTAATTAGGCTACATACATACCCAGAAGACTAGACTATCATGCAATGCATGTTTTATGTTAATGACCAGTTAGACTGTTTAACATGCTGTTAGCATAGCATAGAGTATAGAGTACAGCACAGTGTTTTATTTGTATAGTATAGTATAGTGGATAGTGTACATAGCCTTTATTTATGTAAACCAGCTCTTTTCCCTTCTTGTTTTTAGTTTTTTTTCCTAACACCAGGGGAGCCCCCCCTCCCAAATTTCGTTGTATGGTACCTGTACTATATCAATGACAATAAAGACCATTCATTCATTCATTCATTTAAATAACATTTAGGAGGTATGGCTATGGACAGTGCTCTCTATGGTGTACACCAACTACCCAGACAGACTGACTGACTGGATCTGATTGTTATGATGCATTAGTCATCTGAGCATCTGAGAGTCTTTTCTCAGAACATTGCTTACTATTACTCACTTTCAGATGAAATTATGAAAAACTATGGGACTCCATTCCACCCATAATTGCCACTTCTCAAACACCACCTTGCCACAGCTCTCCCTCTCACACCTGAACCTTTTGACAGCTCCTTGTGCACTTTCGAGAACAGGAGAACAGTTTAGTGCAGTTGGCCTTTTCATTTGTTTCCTCTTTGATAAACCATTCAAGGAATATAATTTCTCTCAGCAGGCCACCTACAGTACAGGACATGATGTAGTTGTTATAGTAACAACAAGTATAGTGGGTTTAGGTAAAGTGGGTTTAGAAGGACAGGCAGGGGTGTATTCTTTATTTTATTTTTAAAATGTATTTCAGTGTGAAGACTGCCACTGCCTAGGAGCAGGGTCTGTTAGGTAACAAGGGTCTGTTATGAAACCAATTATTGAGGAAGTCACATAGATCATCACACACCTGCTCCTGGACCCAGGATGTACCCAGTGGAGTCTCCACAACTCACTGAACAATAATAATAATAATAATAATAATAATAATAATAATAATAATACATTAGACTTATATAGCGCTTTTCTAGACACTCAAAGACGCTTTACAAACTAAAGTGAGTAGTAATAATAAAAAGAAACCCAAAATAAATAAAATAAAGTATAGGGGCCTAATTAAGGTAGTGCTGGGGGGACACATGGGAAGGGGAGGGGGAGAGGGTTAACTGGTGAAGGCAAGCTTGAAGAGGTGGGTTTTGAGGGCCTGTTTAAATGTTGGCAGGGTGTTGGCCTGTCTGATGTGGTTGGGGAGGGCGTTCCAGAGGGACCGGGCTGCGTCTCTATCTCTCCTATCTATGTCTCTAACCATGTCTCTATCTCTCCTATCTACAGTATGTCTCTAACCATGTCTCTATCTCTCCTATCTATGTCTCTAACCATGTCTCTATCTCTCCTATCCTATCTATGTCTCTAACCATGTCTCTATCTCTCCTATCTATGTCTCTAACCATGTCTCTATCTCTCCTCCAGTCCTCCAGTTCCTTCTCATTCAGTCAATCTTTTCTTCGCAGTAGTTTCTTCACAAAAAAAAGGTAATATCATAAAGCAGAACAGCTTGGATCTAAAGCTTTAAGGTGTTCTCTATAGGAGAGGCTTACGGTGTGGGTAACTCATTGTGTTGTGAAGGTGTGCAGCGTTTGACTGTCTTGGAAAAGTATTCTTAATACGGTATACATATGTCTCCCACTGTGTTACTCCCATGAAGTAACTGAAGACTAACACGAAGATGAAGTGTGCAAAAGTGTCAGAGAAAGTGAGTTGAAATCAAAGATCTAAGACTTTTTCTATGTACACAAAAGGCCTATTTCTCTCAAATTGTGAGTTTAAATCTGTGTTAGTGAGCACTTCTCCTTTGCGGCTTTCTCCTTTCTAGTATGTTGGTACACATATCGCAACCAATCAAAATGTTCAGACTCTTCTTGTTGATGAGTATCACAACGCAACGCAATGGATTCAGTGAGTAATCCCCACTGCTACCTAGTTAACTATAACACTACTTTACATTGTTAACAGACTCACAAAACTATTCCTCGGTCTGTGTGGAGAAGCAAAGAGGATTGCCTGCTGCGTGTGTGTGTGTGTGTGTGTGTGTGTGTGTGTGTGTGTGTGTGTGTGTGTGTGTGTATGTCTGAACTATCCAGGCAGTCACCCAGCTCCTTCACTGCTTCTCTGTTGCTCCAATTCTTAAGATCTCTGCGCAGCAGGTTTAGAAAGTTTCAGTTTATGCCTGTAGGCTATGCCGGGATCAGATGAATAAAAATCAGATAGTTCCAGAGCCACGCGGGGAACTGCATCATAAACTCTGCTGATGGTGCTGTAACAATGATTCAAAGTATTCTCCTCCCTGGTTGAGCATTTGATTAACTGTTTTCGTGAGTTGAGTTGCCCTTATTAAAGTCCCCGTAAACTCAGCCAATATAAAAGTAGTGAATTCACGGGGGGGCCTAAAACGGTCTGCAGGTGATTCCAGGTCAAGAGAACAAGTTTGTAAAATAACTTTCATGTCATTGCACCAACCTTGATTTAAACAAATCCCTTGCACCTGCCTTGTGTGAAAGTATTGGGTCACGATCCGTGTGTAACAGCTGGAAGCCGGGCAGTTGTCCGGCGGAGTCCGGTGTAGATTCAATCAGCCACAATTCCATGAAACACAAAACAGAAGAGTGAGGAAAGTCTCTATTTGTCCTAATAAGAAGATGCCATTCGTCCATTTTGTTGCACATTTTAGAGTATTCCTGCTAAAGGCCCCGGCACGCTTACCTCTCCGTCTCCATCTGAGGAAGAGGATAAGGGACCCCCTCCTATTAAAATCGACAGATAATTTGTGTCTACTACAGTTTTTTACGATTGCTAACTCACCATGTTCCATACTGAAACCACAGTTTCACAACTCTTCATACAGTCAGCAGAGCAGAAACCCATGTGAACAAAACTGTGACTCTTTCTCTGTGATTTGTGCATTGCTTTCATACAAAATGCATTCAATGACTACGTTCTCCAAATGCCATAACACTTCTCTCATTCAAACTCCCCCATTTGCAAAATACTATGTATTTGCAACACATTTTTTCATTGCTAACATACTGTGTTCAAAACTCTGAAGAACACGTTCAAAACTGAATTATTTGGTGCAATTTTGCAGTAATCATATTCCTATCATATATGACAGAAAGCTCGCAATAAACTGTTTTTTTGCACAGTGTTTGAGTGTGAAGATGCTGTTATTTTGCACTCTACTGATACTCTTCAGTTCCAGCACCTCAGCAAAGTCTGATAAGGGATGAGCGGTGGTATTTTCACTATTTGAAAATATTAGCAGAATATATACAATGAAATGAAATAGACTAGATGCATTGCCAGGGAAGACATTAGATGTGGCCAGATGCAGACCAGAGGGTGGACCAAAACCCTCAGGAGTGAGACATTTGTGGTGTGATTGCTATTGTATTGTAGCCCTGGAATTTCTGTTTTTCTTTTTTGTTTGAACTTTGCATCTTCCACTTTATTTTTCACTTTTGATTTTACACAAGTAAATGTAGTGTACTTTGAAGTAAATGTACCATAACTTACTTTCTGCAAAGATACTGAAAAAAAAGGATAAACGATAGAATACAGTAAAGGATAGAAGCAAAAGATAGGATAAAGGATAGAAGCAAATTGTGGCGTTTCTGATTCATTCTTGTTGCCTAATACTTTACAGTTTTACAGTCAACTATTCTGTCTATGAATACTATAAATCAAACAATTTTTATAATGCTCCCTGTTGTTAGTATTTTGTAAGTCAGAATGTTATGAATGACAGTGTATGCTTCTGAGTGAACATTGTTGACAGTGTGTGGTTGAACGAGCTTCTTTTGAGACATGAATGAAGTCATTGGCCAACATGAGTGTTACGAATGCAGACTGTATGAAGAGTTGTGAAACTGTGGTTTCAGTATTGAACATGGTGAGTTAGCAATCGTAAAAAACTGTAAGTTGATATAAATAATGTAAACATGGAGTCTGGAGTTGATAAAACCAGACCTAGTGCATTCCAAATGTATGTGTGTGTGTGTTCGATACCATTCCACATTCCATTCTATGCATTACATTGAGCCCGTCCTCTGAAATCCTGCCTCCACCAGCCTTCCTTGGTGTGCATGTGTGTGTGTCTCATGTGTGTTTGTCTCATGTGTGTTTGTCTCATGTGTATTTGTCTCATGTGTGTTTGTCTCCATTTAGGCTATTTTTTTGCAGTTGATTTATGAAAATGATGGTGCAAGTTGGGATGCAATGGGATGCAATTTTAAGTGTCTCATATGTTATTTACCACCTGTGCCATGTTCCTGACCATGGGGATATGGACTATTGAGTTAATATATGGAACATTGACTAGTTGTTACTGCATTAGTAGCCTATACTATAGCATTATGGATATTATATATTAGGCTCCTGAGGTCATTTGCGTTAGCCTGCATTAGAGAGTGTCTTTTGGTTCCAAGGTGTTGCAGAGAGGTTTGATTGATTGATTGAAAACTTTATTAGAAGATTTGCAGAAGTAGGTACATGAAAGTACATATTACATACAAGGTCAACTAACAGGATAAAAACCCAAGAAAGCCACTGGCTTATTTCAATTGGGGTCCTTGATTCTCAATTCATCGTTACATGTAAGACAGACAAAAAAACTAGTACTATCTACAAGATAATACAGACAAATAACTAGTACTATCTACAAGATAAACATACATCCAACATGGGAAGAACAATACAACAAAACATAAGGTATGTACAGCGGGTAGGAGAGGTGGGGACATACACCACAGGTGGGGGCGGGGGACAAAACACAAAGTATGTACAGTGGGTAGTTCGGGCAGGGGGACAGACATATAATATGTACAATGGGTAGTTCGGGCGGGGGGACAAAACAACAAGTATGTACAGTGTGTGGTCATGGTGGGGGGGGGGGTACAAAAACACCAAAAGGTGCTTGCAGACTTTCCACCGTACAGCTGCCCGGCTTCCAGCTGTTCCACACGGATCGTGACCCAATACTTTCACTGCAGAATGTTACCTTCACACATGGGAAAAGCTTTTAGAGCTTTTTTTCATAGAAAACATGAAAAAGTAATGAGAGATGGAAACATTCTCTTTTGTATTTGGCATCCCTGGTAATTGACAGTTCCTTTGATGTGCTTTTTTCTTATGTTGCTGTGATATATTCCTCTCTTCAGTGTGCGAATTAAATCACGGTGTGCGGGGGAGCCCAGGGATTAAAGCAAAAAAAAAAAAAAAAAATCTCCTGACGGGAAAAAAAAATCTGGCCAAATCGGGGCCGGTGGCTTTCCGTGCGCAAAGCGCGCGTGCGATTTTCCGTTCTACGTTCTAATGCTTTGACTTTTCTTTCGAAAAATGTGAATACATTTCCGCGTTGTCGAAAATCAATGACACATCGCTAGTCAACTAACACGGCTTGTTTTGTGAGCCTGCTAACAATGTAAAGTAGTGTTGTAGTTAACTAGGTAACAATGTAAAGTAGTGTTCTAGTTAACTAGGTAGCAGTCCAATCCATTTCGCTGCTGTATTTTGGCTTGACTAGCGAGTTTGTGTTGTGATTCTCAACAACGTAGTTTCACCCTTTTCCATAGTTTTGAATAATACAAGTGTGGACTGACGATGTAGCGCAGCCTAACTTATTCTAATAATTATTTAACATAGTTTTATTCTGATAATGATTCCCCCCTCCTCCCAGACTTACAAGGTCACATTATTATTGGATTGGTTGTTTGGTGCCGGGTGAAGTTGGCTAAACATTTAACCTGCTAGCTAGCAAGAGAAACATCATGTCACTCTCCAAAGGTCTAAAGAGGAAAGTTGACGGTGAAAACAGGGCATTTAAAGAGGAATGGACAGCGAACTATGCGTTCATCCTACCTGGTTTCATCAATGCAAAGCCGTTGTGACAGACTCGCATTTTCCGTGCTCACAATGAATGTTCCCTTCCACCTATACATGCGAGTCGTCCTTTTCGTCAATGAATGTGATAAAGACGTGCTAGAGGAATCGATTGGTGCATAAAAACCTTGAGAACTGCCGGATTAAAGTGACGTCCATAATAATAATAAATAATAATAATACATTAGACTTATAGCGCTTTTCTAGACACTCAAAGACGTCCATATCACCAGATAGCCAACAAATAGTGACCGATGGGAGATGCCAGTTTTCTCATTAAGTGAGATTTAATAGCCTAATATTATTTTTTCTATTTTTAATGAATGGCTCATTGTAATTATTATCCCTAGTAATGTAGCGTGTTTGCTCTGTCATTAAATGTTTTTCAGGAGCATAGGCTAAGCAGATTCAGCTTTTTTTTTTTTGCACCGATTTAGTTGTCAATGTTTTTCATAAAATTAAACTGCATTTGCTTTGTTACTGTTCACATGTGTTGTGCAGTCACATTCACATAGCCTATAAGTAAACATTAAGTTTGAATTATTTACTGAGCTGGCGTTACTTTTTTCAAACCACACACCGCATGTCGGCTATTTCAGCACCACGCGTTGTCCACCTACTTATCACTATGAGGGGTTCAGCGTCAGACAGTGCACCCCGCTGCAAGTTACTGTCGCATAGTTGTAGCCAATAAAGGCCTATATGTAGGCTATAAAGGCTATTATATATCATTTATATACCTAATACCAACATCAAAATAGATTGTATGCCTCTACAAATCATATTACACAAGGTAAAATCCGTCACAACTTGGAATAAATCCATCGCAATTTAGAATATTTTAGAGCTCCCCCAAAATTTCACAAACCATGTTTCCAGGGGAGCTCATGTCACCACTAGGGGAGCTATAGCTCCCCGAGCTCCCCCTTATTTCGCACCCTGCCTCTCTTGTCAGAAGGAAAGGTGTTATGTGAAATAGCTAGCGGAGAGTGAACCTTGAAGCCCGGAATCTCATCTCTCGATGTAAATGTCTGACTGAGATCAGCTGAGAGTAGACTACTCCACAGCATCATGTTGCCATGCCAACGCCTTGTCAAAAACTAGCATTTACATGCAATCCAGCAGTTCACTGCACAGTAGCCCTATCGAAGCAATACCGCATTAAGCTGATGCCTTGAGTAGCAGAATATCATAAGAACTCAAAAGATGTACAATCCAACCATTACTAGAACTTGCTGTACTAGTTGGAGAAATGTTGGACAACATTTGAATTCATTACATTACAATGATTTAAAGGCTTTATGATTTCTCCCACGGAGATAAAGAAAGCGATAGAGGTGTGTGTGTGTGTGTGTGTGTGTGTGTGCGTGTGCGTGCGTGCGTGCGTGTGTGTCGTGGGGGGGGGTTCACATCTTATCTCTCATCTTATCTCTTTTCCCTCTCTACATTGGCCACTCCGATCACCACTCTAATCTGAGTCTGCCTGTCTCTCTGTATGAATCTGTTTGAATCCCAGTTTTTTTTAGGTGCTGTGACTCTGTGCCTGCCTGTATTTGTGTCTATATACCAGAGTTGCCCAGTTGGATCGATTCCACTCCTACATAATGTTACTCTCTGCCTGAAACCAGGTCAGTCACTAACCTCCCCCCCTCCCTCAACCCCCCCCCCCCCCCCCCCCCCCCTCTCATTCCTTCTATTCCCCCTTCTTCTGTGTTCAGCAGCTCTGCTCTTCCAGTGGATAATATACATAGAGGTTCAGTGAGAAGAGAGGAGCATGTGAATGCCTGTGTTGCTGTTTCTGATGCCTCTGCAACAAATTCAAAGAGAGCTCACTGTGTGTCGTTGGAGATTAACTTGCTGAAACAGTTGTCCAAGGAAAGGGAGGAGCAAAAACAAACCACAGCACACGCTTTAGGAGCGCAGACGAATACGGTGTGTGCAGTGACCTCTGTGGCCACTCTCACACATTTTAGGAGGTTAATGACAGGTCTGTGAGCTTTCAGTGAGACACAGTGAGACCAGATGAATTCCCTAAGGAGGTTATTAGTTTTGAGCTTGCTCTCTGTGATTAGACCGGGGTCAGAACAGGTCATTGGAGCTATTTGAAGAACCCCTCTGGTCTGTACACTATAGATGACATGGTCAGAAGTGTGTCTATTGCTGGGCACACACACACACACACACATCAATGCAGGATATTTCTGTGTGTGCCAGGTAAGAGATGCCACTTAGCCCCAAAGGTTAGTAGGGGGTGGTGGATGGGGGGTAAGGGGTATGGCAGTGCAGCCGTAGGCAAACCAGCAGGGAGTGTATGAGAGAAACACAGATCTGCCTCAGAGATTGTGCTTGTGTAGGATGTTTACATAACACTTACAACAAGAAAAAGATGTTCCAGAAGAAACTTTGTGGGCTTGCTTTTTATTTTGATTGTGGAAATAGTTCAAACATGGTTTGGATGATCGATTTGCTGAAAGAAAACGAGATAGTAGGATGGAGCAATGGATAAAAGATGGTCAGAGGGTAAGTGGAAGTCACTTCTATGGGCATTTAATAGTTACATAAGTTGAATAGGTATCAAAAAGTGTAGTTGCAAGAAAGTACGTTTTATTATGATAGTGGATACAGTTAAAGATGGTTTGGTTGGTTAGATAGATAGACAGATAGATAGATAGATAGATAGATAGATAGATAGATAGATAGATAGATAGGATGAGCTGGGAGTATTTCAAATGAGGTAGAGAGTTGGTTGATAGAGTGCTAGAGTTGGTATTAACTGGATGAGAGTTAATCAGCTCCTTCCCTGATAATGGCACACCGCTCACATTACTGGGTGACTTCAACATCCAGTCAGTGAAGCTTCTCTCATCTGGAGTACTTGACCTCCTCTCATCAACCATCGACCTTACCCTGTCCCCCTCTCCTCCTTCAGTCTTACCCTGTCCCCCTCTCCTCCGACTCATAAGGCAGGCAATCAGCTCAACCTGGTCTTCACCAGATCCTCCCGTACCTCCGACCTTACTGTTACCCCTCTTCCAGTTTCCGATCATCACTTTGTATGCTTCTCCCTTCCCCTCAAATCCACCTCTTCCCAGCCGGTCTCTAACCACACTATAGCTTGTTGTCGCAACATACATACCCTCTCCCCTACCTCTGTCCTATCCTCCTTACCCTCCGTTGAATCCTTCTCCCTTCTATCCACCGATTCAGCATCCTCCACCCTCCTGGCTCGCTCTCTCTCCTCATCCATCGACTCTCTCTGTCCACTGACCTCGAAGACAGCACAATCCTCTCCACGTGCGCCTTGGCTCTCTGAAACCCTACTACATGCTTGTAGAATAGAGCTCAGGGCAGCTGAGAGGAAATGGAGAAAAACCCGGCCTCCTTCATCCGTGAAGAGAACACTTCTCCAAAGTGCCAGACACCATGGAAGGTGAGAATTAGCCCACTCAAGTTGGTTACAAAGACGAACTGCAGTCAGGTCGAGACCCCGGTGAGGACGACGAGCATGCAGATGAGCTTCCCTGAGACGGTTTCTGAAAGTTTGTGCAGAAATTCTTTGGTTATGCAAAACTAATTGTTGCATTAGCTGTCCAGGTGGCTGGTCTCAGACGATCTTGCAGGTGAAGATTCCGAATGTGGAGGTCTGTACACATGGTCTGCGGTTGTGAGGCCGGTTGGATGTACCGTATTTTCCGGACTATAAGTCGCTCCGGAGTATAAGTCGCAACAGTCCAAAAATGGGTCATGAAGAGGAAAAGACCACATATAAGTCGCACTGGACTATAAGTCGCATTTATTTAGAAATGTATTTCACAAAAACATTCAGTTATTCAATTACACAATAGCACACAGAACAACAGGCTCAGGCTGAATGCCGCTGAATACCGGTGTCCGGTATGTTAACCTAACACATTGATGAATAAAACCACATTGATGAAAAAATAATTAACACATTAATAAAGAACATACCTGGGAGGCTGAATAGGCTAAATTGATTGTAAAGTCGCTATGGAATAAGGCCTATGCTAAATGCCCAAAAATGTAATGTGTCCGGTATGTTAACACAACAGTTATTCAACTACCGTACCGGTATATATATAGCAGACAGAACAACAGGCTCAATAGGTGTCCGGTATGTTAACGTAACACAACAGTTATTCAACTACCGTATATGTATATAGCACACAGAGCAACAGGCTCAATAGGTGTCCGGTATGTTAACGTAACACATTAATGAATAAAGATGGACACATTAATAAATAACATAGGCCTACCTGGGAGGCTGAATAGGCTAAACGGACATAACAAGCCAGTGAGTCCAACAAGCAAGTTCTCCCGATCTCATTCCACATCACTGAATCCATTGAATTCGTCATCCTCTGTGTCGCTTCTGAACAACTCTGCCAACTCCGGAGGAAGATGAAGCGCCGTCTCCTCTTCTGCAGGGAGACAGGATGGTTCCGGTTGTCACTGAAGTCCATGCTTTGTCGATCCATCCAAGGACTTGCTGGAAAGTTGCATGGCGCATCCTTCCAGTTGCCGTGAAGCTGTGCTCTCCATCCACCATCCACTCCTCCCACAGGCGACGCAAGACTGCCTTAAAGCTCCGGTTCACTGAGATGTCGAGTGGCTGGAGTACTTTGGTTAAACCTCCAGGAATGATGGCAGGTATGGAGTTGCAAGCTTTTATTTTATCTTTGAACTGTGGCGTTATGTGCGCTCGCATACTGTCCATCACAAGCAGGGCTTTGCGTGTTTTAAAGAAACCATCAGGACGCTTAGTGTAGCACTTTGTAAGCCAAACGTTCATCATGTGTTAATCCATCCACCCTTTCTCATTCACGGCCACGACAACTGTGGGGGGGAATTCCTCTTTTGGCATGGTTTTCCATTTGAAAATGACCATCGGTGGCAATTTCGATCCATCTCCACAACATGCCAGCACCACTGTGAAGTGTGATTTCTCATGACCAGTTGTCACTATATTGACACTTTTCTCCCCTTTCTCTGCGACACTTCAGCCCATGGGGATGTCAAACGTGAGGGGGACCTCGTCCATGTTAATAATATGATCCGGTGACACGTTGTGTTCAGTTACCTGCTCTTTTACGAACTCACGGAAACTGTCGATCTTGGCTTGGAAGTCTGCCGGCAGTTTCTGACACACCGTTGTCCGTGCTCTGATAGAGAGGCAGTTACGTTGCATGAAGCGGTAACACCAAGAAGGCCCGCCTGCAAAGTTGTCTATATTCATCTCCTTGGCCACTGCCAGGGCGTGGAGACGTAACTGCACCGTTGACAAGCCTCTCCTGGCAGCACGTTGTTCAAGCACCCATCTGTGGACTCGTTCCTCCAGCTCTGGCCATCTTGCTTTCAGCCCGCGATTAGCTTTCTTCATTTTCTTCATTGCAGTAAGAGTAACCTCTGCTTTTCGCCAGTCCCTCACAAGTTTCTCACTCACTCCAAACTTTCTTTCTGTTGCTCGATTACCGTTTTCAGCATTCAAGTATGAATTATTGATATATAAGTCGCACCTGACTATAAGTCGCAGGACCAGCCAAAGTATGAAAAAAACGCGACTTATATATCATATATATATATACATATGGAAAATATGGTAATGCCAAATTCTTGGAAACGACTTAGAGACGGCTTATAGTAGAAGAATGAACATTAAATTCACGGGCAACAGCTCTCGTTGACATTTCTGCAGTCAGCATTCCAATTGCACGCTCCCTCAAAACTTGCGACATCTGTGGCATTGTGCTGTGTGATAAAACTGCACTAAGTAAAAAGTGAAAACTAAGAATGGCGAAGAACAATACTTGGACTTGCTGAATCTGCCCCACTAATAAGTATGTTTAAGAACAACAGAACATCACCAGCTTTCACCCCATCTATCTCTGGCTCCTTCTATCTGTCTCACACATGCGCACATGCACACACGCACACCACACACACACACACACACACACACACACACACACACACACACACACACTGGTGTTGATGGTGTTGTAGCTCTCCTGCAGGGCTGGTGTAGAGCGAGTTTGATGGTTGGAGAGAGAGAGTTTCTTGAGAAATACCCTGTAGAGTCAGAGCAGATCTGTCAGACAAGAGAGGATGAGGCTCAGGAGAAGAGAGGAGGGAAAAGAAAGGAGTGAATCTATTCCTAGACTTCAGAGAGGCACCATCACTCTCAGTAATTTGTCTGGCCTTCAGAGGGACAGGCAATCGTTGCCTTTCAAAAAGGAAAACAAATCTACCTTTACTTTGTATGCTTGACAATTGATTTCTTTGGTCTACATAAGTTCACATTTCTGTCTCCATATTAAAGAGTGATGTAAACTACCAGGTACTCTCTCTTGTCTCCAATAGTATATTACTGTAGTACTTCTCATCTGATCGGTTAGAAAGGTTTAGATGACATTAACTTCAATGGGCTCCTAGATCAAAACCAGTTACCAGAAAATATCAGGGAGCAGGAAGATAAAAAGGGTCAATTGTAGATTAGCCTGCCAACCTTGCTCTTTCAATCTATAGTGCTGTCAATCTCCTCTCACTATTTTGGAGAGTGATTTCAGGAAGTCTAGAACCTTCCTGGCTGATTTTGGGCAGTGAAACTGGTAAATGGACTGCACTTACAGTGCATTCTGAAAGTATGAGTCAGACCCCTTCACCTTTTCCACATTGTGTTGTGTTATAGACTCAATTTAAAATGGATTAAATTAAAAGTATTAGCCATAAATCCACACATAATACCCCAGAATGACAAAGTGAAATTTCAACAATAGTCTGTGTAATTTCGGAATTAATATCTTTGTTTTTATAGGGTTTCTAATTTGCATAGGAATCAGTTACATTAAACGCCGGCTCTACCTCCTGAGCCACAGCCGCCCAGTGAAACGTTCCGCCTACCAATATTCTGCTGTGAGGTTGTTTGAACGAGATGTTGTGATGAGTCATTGGCAAACAATGTGAAAGTGTAACTACACACTGCATGAAGCTCATATCAACCAATTTGTACTTGAGAGAGTTCTAATTTCCATTGACAAATAGAGACTAAAGAAATCTGAATGACAAAGAGAGATCAAATAAGTCTCCCCCTATTCAGAGGGCCCTTGCTGGAAGATCCCCATGACGGCAGTGAAGAAAATAGATTTAATTGGATACTCATGGTTAATAATTATTATTACTTTTGTGCAGGACGCAATTGTCTCTCAGTCTCTGTTTGTCACTCCCTCCTCTCGATCTTTGAGGTGCTTGTGGGACAATCATCGATGACTGTGGACTTGTAAGCACCTATGCCTGTAGGACCCAAGACAATGCTCGACTGACCATCTCTCTGATATGTCTTTGCAAGAGAGAGCGAACAGAAAGGTACCCGTTACAACCAGTGAATCGCAACCCCATGAGAAGACAGGAAACACTCTGAATGAGATTACTCTAAGCTGTGTGTAGAGGTCTCAAAAGGCTTGGAGTCTCTATGCTCTCACAGAACATATGAAATATGAAAGAAACAGGTCGTGACTCTGAGTCGTTTCATGTTTTCCTTCTATATTCCTTCTGTACTCTCTCTCTCTGGGACCAAAGACGGCATAAAAATGCTCTTTTTACAGCCATGATAAAAGTTACCCTTTTGTTACAGATGGTCTTTAACTAGGACCCATATATCAACTAATTATTCTGAAATATAAACGTCAAACCTTTAACCACAGTTAAGCATTTTAAGTGGTACTAACTGAACCATCTATTTTTGATATTCCAAAGGTGAGGAGACAGGGCCGTCTGGTGCAGTACATGTGGGCTGCTTGCAGGCAAGAGGTCCATGATAGTGGGGTATTCAGTCAGTGTGAGCTGTAGCAGCCAAGACCATGTCATGTCACTATAAGTCATTATACACACAATGCACAGTACAACACAACAATGCACTGCTCAGCACAGCTCTACGTGAGTCAGGAAACCAGGCAATTAGGGAAGCTATGGAGATGGATGAGAGCAGACAGCCAATGGGGAGTGCAGATTGCACTATGAGTTGCACTATGAGTTTGGGTGGCCAGAACCTCCTCTCCCCCTCAGGGGTTTGCCTGCCTGGTCCACATCTCTTAGTCCACTGCAGGGATGCACCATTTAATCACACTGCTTATTATCAAGCCCAGACACAGACCACCATTACCAAACTGTTTAAATGGTCAGTCAGCCCATCATGAATGGAGAAAACGATTGTTTCACCCTGTGACTGTGTTGATACACAAAGTGTGTTGGAAGTGGGAAATTGTTGTAAGGAAAGGGAAATGGATAAGAAAGTGTGGTGAAGAGATAATATATTCTATGTGTAACAAACGTGAAAAGGCCTGACACCTACGTAGAAATGTTTGCCTTGATAAAGAATAACCAGAGATGTTCAGTCCCTTTCAGCTTTATATTTCAAATACTACAGTAATGTCAATAGACTAATCTAACAGTATAGAGCACCACTCTGATGGAGTGTTATTATAGGTCAAATTTCCCCCTCACTCACATCGCTGTGTTTGTTATGAGATGAGCTCTCCTGATATCATAGCCCATGGATTTGTTGGGCTTGATTGATTTCTACAGGTTTGCCTGCGTAGAATTAGGTAAACAAATGCAATTCCTGGCGGGCTTTTACCGACTATACTTACTGTTTAGGCTAACTGTTATACCATTTGCACACTATACTAACTACTGTATATAACTTATGATAACTATGTATTATAACTAACTAACTCATTAAATATAATTCATATAATAAGCAAATTCATCACTCTGGTCATCCCCAAACTCCTTTGGCCGTCACTCTTTCCAGTTTGCTGCCCATACTGACTGGAATGAGTTGCAAAAGACACCAAAACTCAACCCCTTCATCTCCTCTACCCTCCGTTATCCTCTTTTAAAAATTCACTACTAGATATTGTCTCTAATCACTGCACCTGCTTTTAAAATAACCTCCCCCTGGTCCCTGCTGTTTTATGTACTGTATATATTGTGATGGTGTATTTGTTAGGATGTTTCTAAAATGTACTTTTGTTCGTTATTTATTTTGCCTCTTGGCCAGGTCGTCATTGCAAATGAGAATCGGTTCTGGTTAAATAAATTTAAAAATGTAAAAATAAAACTAACTATACTAGGCCTACGTATAAGTTGTTGTTTTCATCCAGTACTATTTTGGGCATTTTCCTTTCTCCATTCTCAGCTCTGGGTGGATGTGGAGTATGGTGGCTGGTGGGGAAGCTTTGATTGAGTGTTTTCCCATTCTTGACAGCCTTGCTCCTGGCCTGTTAAAGGCCTCCAAACACCTGCCTGTGGAGGACGGAAGACAAGTTAATCGGTGGTGATCAGATTCCCAGCTTGATCAATGCTGAGAACATTCTGTCTGGACGTAGAGTCCAATCTGAGAGAAAAACACATCAAACTAAAATCAGCTGCAAGATGCAACTCTGATTGTGCTGGGATTAACTCCTCCGCTCCTACTTAATTTTGGCAGTGGAAATGTAATACCTGATTCGAGTGCATAATAGCACAGTTTTACACTTAAAACAGCAGTATTTTTTAGACCGATCTACACCTGTTCTGTTCAGTATTCCACTGTAGTGTGGTGTTCATGCCGGTGTGTTTTGTTTTAGCTTGTTCCTTTACTGTAAATTATTTACCACTATAAACAGAGAGGACCTATAAACCAGTCTCTGTCAGTCTGCCAGCCTCACTTAGGACTGAGCCTAATGCCTCCATCACTACAGCTGTGCATAATTGAACTTTTGAAGCCTGTTATTATTTGGGAGTTCTTGGTCACACTGATAGTTTTATGCAGTCAGGTCTCAACTGGTGGAAAGGTAGTCCCTCTCCCAGGCTGCCTGCGCCTAGCAGTGGCAGGGAGACAATTAGTCTCACTGTGGAGGAGTGTCCTTCACTGTCCAACTGGCCCCTCCACTGTCCAACTGCCCCCCCCCACTGTCCCACTGGCCCCTCCACTGTCCACCTGCCCCCTCCACTGTCCCACTGGCCCCTCCACTGTCCACCTGCCCCCTCCACTGTCCCACTGGCCCCTCCACTGTCCACCTGCCCCCTCCACTGTCCCACTGGCCCCTCCACTGTCCACCTGCCCCCTCCACTGTCCAACGGGCCCCTCCACTGTCCAACTGTCCACCTGCCCCCTCCACTGTCTAACGGGCCCCTCCACTGTCCCACTGTCCACCTGCCCCCTCCACTGTCCCACTGGCCCCTCCACTGTCCACCTGCCCCCTCCACTGTCCAACGGGCCCCTCCACTGTCCAACTGTCCACCTGCCCCCTCCACTGTCTAACGGGCCCCTCCACTGTCCCACTGTCCACCTGCCCCCTCCACTGTCTAACTGGCCCCTCCACTGTCCCACTGTCCACCTGCCCCCTCCACTGTCTAACTGGCCCCTCCACTGTCCAACTGCCCCCTCCACTGTCCAACTGGCCCCTCCACTGTCTAACTGGCCCCTCCACTGTCTAACTGGCCCCTCCTCCACTGTCTAACTGGCCCCTCCACTGTCTAACTGGCCCCTCCACTGTCCAACTGGACCCTCCACTGTCCAACTAGTAGCCTAGTAGTGTAGTGCGATTGAACAGCAAAGATTGACCGGACACAGAGTAGCCTATTTGATTGGACAACATGTGGCTGTGTACCAATTGATATGACAGCCACAGTGATGTGATCAGCCTAATGAACAGTGTGAGCAGCCTAGTAAACAGCCGGTGAAAGCCTTCTCATCTATACAGTATGATGCCGGCAGATGTTTCCACATGAATAGCACACATGGTTGCTAATGCAGTGCCAGGCTCCATGCAGGCATGCTGGCACTCCTGATGTGACCCAGCGTCAGAGCTGTTCTCTCCCTCATCAGGGCTGTCTCCATCTAGCTCAAACCCAGTTTCATCTCGTCAGGGAAAGGGAGGGTGTCACTGAAAAATAAACATAGGGGAAAGGAAAGCGTGAAAGCGACTTACTGTGTGACAGATCCTTTCTAACTATACAGTGCCCTCCATAAGTATTGGAAAGAGGAAGGATTGTGTCTTATTTTAGGTTTTAGGGACAATTGTTTTGTTATGGTGTGCATTCTCCGGTCATCCACTAGAAGTCTTACTTGGCCTGCCAGTTGGTTTGCGATTGCTGAGCACTTCAGTGCTTTTTATTTTCAATGATTCCAAACTGTTGATTTTGGCAAGTCTAAGGTTTTGGCTGTGTTTCAGATTGTTCAGCCTTAACGATGGCTTCATTGACTTTCATTGACGTCTTCATGTTCTGACGTCCTTGTCGTACCCCGCACTAGGCATCACACACTTGTTGACCATGCTTTTTCTGTTGCTGTACCCAAGCTGTGGAACTCCCTTCCATCAGTCATCCGATGCTAGGATACTCGCAACACATTCGAGACCAGACTCAAGACACGTCTGTTCAGACTGGCCTTCAATAATGAAAAAAGTACGCCAGAATTCTGTGTGAATTCTTCATTGTGTTGAATCAATCTGCCCTCCACTCATCATCTCTCTCTCTCTTGCTTATACACAGTCTATAGTCTCAGTTAATCTATATATATATATATATATATATATATATATATATGTTACGGTACATGTGGGAATACGGTACATGTGGGAAAACTAGGGTTAGGGTTAGGTGCTACGTCGACTTGGTCGGCATGTGGCATGTCTAACCCTAAACCTAACCCTAACCTTAACCGTAGCACCTAACCCTAACCCTAACCCTAATCCTAACCCTAACCCTAACCCTAACCCTAACCCTACCCCTACCCCTAACCCTACCCCTAACCCTAACCCTAACCCTAACCCTAACCTTAACCGTAGTACCTAACCCTAACCCTAGTTTTCCCACATGTACCGTGTTCCCACATGTACCGTAACATATGTATATGTATATATATATATATATATATATATATATATATATATATATATATATATATACAACTTTTGACTGGTTCTGTACTATAGTGTATTCCTTCTGCCTCAGCACAATAGATTGGGCAGTGGATAGTTACATCAACACTGATTCCCTGACAACAACATCTTAGTTTACTCTCTTAAGCTGTTTATCCCGAAAGAAAAATCCAAAGCAGGTGTTCCAGTCACTGCAGCAAAGCACAGGTGTTACCAGATAAAGCCACAGTGCCCCCTACAGGCTGGTGTGTGGTAGTGCAGCTGGGCTGTGAGGACTGGAACTGGTGCTGTTTTGTCTCCAGCTCTACTCAGCTCCACACAGGGGGCTGGGGGCAGACGGATCTCCTTTCATGAGTCACTCTGTGGGATGCCTCTTCCTCCTTCCCTCCTTTTTTGGATTGGGTTCATCATTTAGAAAGTACAGTGTTTTTTAAACATACTCCCCCCTATTTCAGGGCTCCAACAGTATTGGAAAAAATATATCATGTTTTCCAGACCTCTGGCTTTTTAGGTATTTGGCAAACTGTAACCTGACCATAGTTTTTGAGGATAACTAGTGGTTTGCACCTTGCAGTGTAGCCGCTGTAGTTCGGCTGGTGACATATTCTGCAAATATGTTTTGGGGTTTTTCTTAATTATGGTGAACCACTGTAAAAGTACTACTACAACTATTCTACTAGCCAGTGTGCAGTTGATGAGCTGTAGGGGTAGTGGTGGTCTAGTGGATAGTGAGTTGGACTTGTGATCGGAAGGTTGTGAGTCCAAATCCCGCCTGAAACCACACCACTACTAGTGTGCCCTTGAGTAAGGCACTTAGCCCTCAGTTACTCCAGGGGGAATGTCCCTGTAATTCGTAATTGTAAATCGCTTTGGATAAAAGCGTCTGCTAAATGGCAAAATTATTAAATTATTATGAGCTCACCAATGCATTCTTTTCTTTTTTAAGATGATATTTCTGGTGATATTTTTAAGATGATATTTCCGCCTCATAATGGTTTCCTTGACTTTCATTGACATATCTTTGGTCCTCAGGGTGTAAAGCGTGAAAGTGTAAAGCCTAGAATCAATACTAGACATTGACAGCTCTCTTGTGTCTGCACAAATGATGTAACGGAACACACCTGACTTACCAGAGACACCTGCCAAGCCAATTGAGAAAAAAAAAATTGGTGCCCTGAAATAGGGGATTACAGTATGTATAAAAAGGATTGTAAAATCTAAAAGATTAAACCAATCTGAAAAAAGAAAACATTGAATTACTGTAAAGCTTTCTACTTTGACCCCCATAGTAATTGTTTGATTTCAAATCCAAACTGCTGGGAGTATAGAGCTAAACGTATAGAGCTAATACTTATTAGCTAGCCTCATTGAGCAAGGGTCTAATTCCTTTTGCAGTTAGCCTACTCTATGTTTTTGTACGATTAATGCACAGTGATTAGTTATGTTGAAATATAAAAATAAAAAAAACAGGAAGAATTACACATTTCTGTTTTTTGAGAACAACCAGAAGATGTCATCCTTGCAACATATCAGAACACGATGACGCAACTCCGGTCAACACAAGTGAGAGGTTTCAGTGCCCTTCAGTGAGAGGTTCCATAAGAAAGGACAGATTTGTGTGCTTACATTGTTAGCACATGTCTCAGTGATAATGCACATTGTGAGTTTTAAATTTTTTAACATTACAAAAATTTCATTTTCCCTTCTAACATTACAAAATGATATTTTTCCTTCTACTTCCCATGACATGAATCTTCATCGAACACTCAATTGCCCTTTGCACCACTGCTGTTTACAAATACTACCTAGTACCTTTGTACATACCATATTATTACACATTTGTACACATCTCTTTTGATATAGCCTCTATTTATACATCTGTATACATCATACTGTACATAGCTACCATAGCTGTACAAAGCTTACTGCTATCCTCTCCTGTATAGCTCTAACTACCGTACTTGCCATACTGTACCTATCACTATTCCTATCATGTTTTATATCACTATTTGCACTTCTGGTTAAATACTCAATTGCATTTCGTTGTCTGGTACTTTGCAGTGACAATAAAGTCAAATCAAATCTAAATCTAAATCTTCACTTAATAAAGAGGAGAAACTACCTAGATTTGATGTGTCACTTAACCTACAATAATCTTAAATAGAGATTGGTCATAAATTGATGATGAGCTCACTCATAATAAAACTAAATTACCAACCCTAGCAGCATGAATATTTCATGGTGACTGTCTTGTGAAATGCAGTGCACAATGATATCATCAAATCATATTTCAGCAGCACAGACTGCTCTGATGATTTACAAAACAAAAGTATGTGTAGGCTACTCAGTGAAATTCAGAGTGTTCTAAAAGCATACAAAGCTATACTGAATTAAGTGCTAATCTTTAAGAAATAGATCAAATACCAAAATAGCTTTCAGTGCTGCGGACAGGTCAAATTGTATACGAACCGAATATAGAACCAAATGCATGGCAAACTCTCCAATATTATTATGCAGTGAAATGCTACTTCATTCAGTGCTAACCCGAAAATGTATCCCTACATTTGTGCTAGTTGTGACAAGATTAAGATGATGTCCTCAAGACTTGTCCCCAGACTGAGTCTAAAGAAGAGTTATTCCATAATCTGACAACAGAGGGGGCTACTGTGTAATGAACTGAAACTTGAACTGGTCGCACTGTATCAACAAACCAGAAGAAACCACATCCAGAATGGTAAACGCTGTCATCTAATATAATAAAACGTAACATAATATTTGCACAAACACCATTTGAATGTGTCGACCAAGTTTATGTCAATGAATCCACGTGGCAGTATATTCTATTGAAAAGATGTCAAGTTGCAGAGTAACTGTATTGTTACAGATGCAGAACAGCAAATAAATAGTAAGTAGGGAGCATAAGAGACTAACCTCCTCCCACAAGTCTCTGAGCGACGGTGTCTGTGACATTGCCTGCAGGGACGTGTCCTAAACTGTCCCCAACATGGCTGTCTGGATGTCGAATCGATTTCCTGCCTGACAGGCTGAGGGTTCATACACCGGGCACCTCAGTGTCACTTTGTGTCTCAGTCCTAATCTCTTTGAAGTCCTTCACTATAGCCCTGCCCACAATATGTAATATATATCATATATCATATATAATATAATATTGATTGATTGATTGAAAACTTTATTAGAAGATTTGCAGAAGTAGGTACATGAGAGTACATATTACATACAAGGTCAACTAAAAGGATAAAAACCCAAGAAAGCCACTGGCTTATTTCAATTGGGGTCCTTGAAGTGTATGTACATACAGTATGCTATGTCCACCAACTGTAAAAGTGTTTATGCTAATGAAAGGTTAGCATGTTTTCCTTATATGATTTTAATAAGAATTAAAAAGTCATGCTACATTTGTTAACAATGTCTTTGCCTCACTTTGGATGTTTGCTTGAGATGGCAATTGAGATTCTCTTGGACATGTACAGTATATAACCCCTGTTGTATGTTCAGCAAGCTTAATTGGACTGGAGAAATGTGTTGTCATTGGGGATCTTGACTGAACTTAATCTGAACCTAATGGAGGCTCTCTCTCCCACTGATTAAGGGTGGGCCACAGGGGTTCTGTGTGATTATCCTTATCTCAGAACATGATAGCATTAAATTGATTGCTTGATTGCTGCTGATTTTAGCTGTATTAATAATAACATTCAAGCTTTCTAAAAGTTTAATAATGGTTGTAATGACTGCTTAATTTGTAGCGATCAGGGATTGAGATCCCTTTACAGACATACTGTATCTGAGGACAGCACTGGGACAGTAATGGGACAGTGAAGTACTTTTTCTTCTTTAGGCTCTATAAACTGCTATATCAAGTTACAGTTTGCTAAAAAGTACTAACAAAAATCTGCAGAGGTCTGGAAAAAGGTTTTGTGGACAGATAAGATTAATATTATAATCTACTGGAGTGATTGCTAAATAGTAAAGCAAAGTGTTGTCTGCTCAAGTGTAAGCAAATGCCTCCAATTTCATTGGTTGGTGCTTCATCATACAGAAAGACAATTACCCAAAACATACTGCCATAGCAACTAGGAGGTTTTTCAGAAAAAAGACAAAAAGACCTTGAAACAAACAATGGTAAATGGACTGCACTTATAAGTAGAAACAGGATTCTGTGAGCAATCCCCACTACTACCTAGTTAGTATAGAGTAGTGGGATTACTCACCGAATCCATACTATTGCAATGTTTTGGCTTGACAAGTGTGTCATTCATTTTACATTATTCAGAAAGAAATCAGCATTTTACATATTTCAGAATATAAGTCAGAACATTAAATCAGTTTGTTCCCGGTTTCACCAGCCGCTGTCACAAATGATAAAACACCAAGCTTGCTAGCCTTATTATCCTCGGGCACGTCGTTCCAGAGTCTAGGGGCCCTAATGGCAAAGGCACGGTCACTTTTTTAGCTTCAGTCTAGACTCCGGAACGGCCAGAAGGGCCCTGCCAGAGGATCTACTGCTGAGGCTCATAGGGGATTAAAATGTCTAGTGTTTTGCCAGACCCAGCTGAGCTTTAAAAGTGATCAGTAAAATCTTAACATAAATTCTAAAACTAACAGGTAACCAGGGAGGGCCAGCTGCTGCATTTTGGACTATCTGTAACCGTCAGAAGGATTTTTTTACTAAGGGAAGAATAGAGGGAGTTGCAATAATCTAAACGAGATGAGATGAATGGATGGATTACTTTTTCCAAATTGGCAAATGACAACAAAGGCTGTATTTGGAAATGTTTTGATTTGTTTTTCGAAATTGAGGTCTGCATCAAAAATTAGTCACCCTTAGGTTTCAAGCTTTAGATTTCATGTTGGTAAGCAGACAGCCAAGACTATCCTGTTCTGCCACTGTCATTCAATTGTAAAATGTTCTGGGACATGAATCATGGGGTTTAATGGGAAGATAACTGGGTGTCGTCCACATAACAGTGAAAGGAAATATTGTGTTTACGGATATTCTGGCGAAGTGGAAGCATGCATATTGAGAATAGAAATTGGGCCTAAAATGGAGCCCTGTGGCACACCAAGAGACACACTTTCCTAGACTAACAGAGAACTGTCTGCCTGAGAGGTATGAGGAGAACCATGTTAAGGCAGTGTCTGTAATCCCTACACAATATCTAAGGTGGCTTATTAAAATTGTATGATCGATTGTATCAAAGGCTTCCCTAAGATCAAGGAGAATTAAAATAGAACACTGGCCTGAATCAGCTACTAAAAGTAGGTAGCTTGTGACTTTAAGTAGAGCAGTTTCCGTGCCGTCACAGGGGCGAAATTCAGATTGGAAATTTCTAATAAATAATTTCTAGTCAGTAGAACTTTGGATAAAACTTTGGATAAATTAGGGAGTTAAAAAATGGGTCTATAATTGTTTAAAACTGATGGGTCCAGACTTGGCTTTTTAAGAAGCGGTTGAACAAGAGCATGGTTAAAGTAAGGTGGTACTGAGCCATTGGCCAGGGAGCTATTGCGGTAATAATAGCCAACTGGGGAAGTAATTTCCAATACTTCATATGTGGGTTGATAAGGGTTTCATCTGATACAAGAACAAATTAATCCATTATATTAAAAGAAAACATTATAATCTAGCTTTACCTCCAATAGGTAAGTAACAGTCAGGTCATGTACAGGAGGGATGATTTTGGTCTCTGATTACATATCATTTTACATAACATTTTCTTAAATTCTTTACAGAAGCATTCGATTCCTTCATCACATCCTTCAAACGAATGTGGAAAAACACTGAGTCTACAAGCCTTCCATTTTGTTTCAGCCTTTCTACACTCCTGTTTAAAGGTGCGGGTACTTTCATTTAGCCAGGGAGTGACTCTATCCAACCCTTTATTTCTTGATCTTAAAGAGAGTCACCACATCTAGTTTTACTTGACACATACAATTAAAACTATTTAACAGATCAACTGTCTGATGGGGGGGAACGAGAGCTACTGAAGCGACAATACTGTTCCAAATGGGCTCTAAACATGTACTGGCTGTAGCAGAGTTAAGGAGAGCGAACAGGAATATCCTGGATAATGGGCACCGTGGGAAAAACGACATGAAACAGAATAGCAGAATAGCAAGACGAGAGAGGGCATCACTAGGTCAAGGATGTGATCTTTCTGATGAAACAAGATCGAATGATTCAATGAGGTTAGTGAAATCAGAGACCAGACAGTGCATTTGAGAGGCAACAAACATGGACGTTAAAAGAATATTAAAATAAAACAATACAAACTCTGCCATCCTTGGGCATGATGAGGGATAAAAGCTCAGCAAACTCTACAATGAATTATTCATTGTGAAGCAGAGAGATTAAAAGAAGACCAATAAAAAAATCGGGAGCATTTGAAATCACTTTTGGGGATGACAGCTGCTCCACCGCCATGGCCAGACAGCCTGGGTTGATGAAAGTGAAAGAAATTTGGGGGAGTGGACTTCAATCAAGACAGCAATGTCACCCTGGCTTATCCATGTCTCTGTAACCATAAAAGAAGTCTAGATCGTGACAAGTAATGACATTGTGGCAGATGAATGACTTGTTTGACAGGGACCTTACATTCAGAAGAGATAGACTATGAAGGCATATCATGTAAAACAATTAAATAATTCATATTGCAGCAGTTCTGGACAGAGAGGTTATACCTTCTGTTTTTTTACATTTTTGGCATTTAGCAGACGCCATTATCCAAAGCGACTCACAACAGATACATTCGATTAAGTAAGTGAATCATCTATCCATCAGTCATAGTAGGAAACAGTCATCTATGCTCTGGCCAGGGGCCATTTGGCAGTCATGATGCTAGAAGAAGGAAGAATTATGTTGTCTTTTTTTTTTATTAGGAAATGAGAGTATCAATAAAGGAAATACTACAGATAGAGACAACAGTAAATACTAGCTGATAATCTTTCCTTTAACTTCAAGGTGATTTCAAATCCAAACTCTTGGAGTGTAGAGCCAAAAGATGACAAAATGCCTCACTGTTCCATTACTTACACAGTGCACTGTATTTCAGTTGCTACTAGGTCAACTGAAGTGTCCTACCCAACACTCAGTTTGCATACAGTTGAATTCAGAAGTTTACTTACACTTAGGTTGAAGTCATATATATATTATTTTTTAACCACTCCACAGAATTCATGTTAAGAAACTATAGTTTTGGCAAGTCGGTTAGGTGCATGACACAAGTCATTTTTCCAACAATTGTTTCCAGACAGAGTATTTCACTTATAATTCACTATATCACAATTCCAGTGGGTCAGAAGTTTACACACACTACGTTGACTGTGCCTTTACACAGCTTGGAAAATTCCAGAAAATTATGTCATGGCTTTAGAAGCTTCTGATAGGCTAATTGATATTGTTTCAGTCAATTGGAGGTGTACCTGTGGATGTATTTTAAGGCCTACCTCTTTGCTTGACATCATGGGAAAATCAAAAGAAATCAGCCAAGACCTCAGATAAAAAAAGATTGTGGACCTCCACACGTGTGGTTAATCCTTGGGAACAATTTCCAAACACCTGAAGGTACCACGTTCATCTTTACAAATAATAAGAGGCTTGCAAGCCGAAGAACACCATCCCAAACGTGAAGCATGGGGCTGGCAGCATCATGTTGTGGGGGTGCTTTTCTGCAGGAGGGACTGGTGCCACTTCACAAAATAGAAGGTTCATGAGGAAGGAAGATGATGTGGATATATTGAAGCAACATCTGAAGATATCAGCCAGGAAGTTAAAGCTTGGTCACAAATGGGTCTCCCAAATGGACCCCAAGCATACTTCCAAAGTTATGGCAAAATGGCTTAAGGACAACAAAGTCAAGGTATTGGAGTGGCCATCACAAAGCCCTGAGCTCAATCCTATACAATTTGTGGGCAGAACTGAGAAACAGCTAGGAGGCCTAACCTGACTCAGTTACCAGTTCTGTCAGTAAAGATTCCACCAACTTATTGGGGGAAGCTAGTGGAAGGCTACCCGAAACGTTTTACCCAAGTTAAACAATTTAAAGGCAATGCTACCAAATACTAACTAAGTGTATTTAAACGTCTGACCCACATGGGAATGGGATGAAAGAAATACAAGCTTAAACAAATCATTCTCACTCCACTCTATCCCACATGGAGGGGGGGAACAGCTACGCGAGACTGCTCTTTGTGGACTTCAGCTCTGCTTTCAACACTATCCTTCCAGACAGGCTAGTGACCAAACTACTAGACCTGGGACTATCACACTCCATCTGCGCATGGATCAAGGACTTCCTGTCTGACCGCCCCCAGAGGGTGCGGGTGGGCTCCCACACCTCCACAGCCCTCAGACTCAGCACTGGGTCCCCCCAGGGCTGCGTGCTGAGCCCCATCCTCTACACCCACGACTTCACCCCCGTCCACCCCAGCAACTCCATCATAAAGTTTGCAGACGACACCACCGTGGTGGGCTGCATCTCGGGGGGGGACGAGGCGGCGTACAGGGATGAGGTGGAGCAGCTGGGCAAGCTGTGCAAGGTTAACAACCTGCTGCTGAACCAGTTAAAGACCCAGGAAATCATCGTGGACTTCAGGAGGAAAGAATCTGAGGTCCAGCCCCTGCTCGTCGATGGAGGGAGCGTGGAGAGAGTCTCAACTCTCCGATTCCTGGGGGTGCACATACAGGAGGACCTGTCCTGGAGGACCAACACAGCAGCCATCATCAAGAAGGCACAACAGCGACTCTACTTCCTGAGAGTCCTCAGGAAATACCACCTCAGAGAGGAGCTGCTTGTGACCTTCTACCGCTGCACAGTGGAGAGCATCCTCACCTACTGCATTTGCGTGTGGTTCTCCAGCTGCACAGCCGCAGAGAGGAAAGCGCTACAGAGAGTCGTGAGATCGGCCCAGAAGATCATCGGCGCCCCCCTCCCCTCTCTGGAAGAGCTGTACAACACACGCTGCCTCAGGAAGGCCTCCAAGATCTCCAGGGACCCATCCCACCCTGGGAAAGAACACTTTGTCCGGCTGCGCTCAGGCAGGCGGTTCAGGACCATGTTCGCACGGACTTACAGACTCAAGGGCCTCACAGGCACTGCACTTAATAACACCACAGGACGTTTTCTTTCTTATCCAGCCTTAGCAAAGATAACTAACAGCAATTGTTTGCATGAAGACTACAGACTATTAAAGAGCTGGTGCTGTATTGATTAGGTTAATGACCTCATTGAGTACCACTGGGAGTAGGCTGGGATAAAAAACAGTTAGTGCTATCAGCTCTCCTTTTAGTTCAGTTAAGAAACTACACATGGTGGCCCACACTTATATTGATCTCTACACTGAGTTACTGCATGTGAATGCACTGTATTAAAAATCAATAAAACTAATGTAATTGGGTTACATTGAAATAGAACTATGATACTTAATTCTCAATCAATACTCTCTGTCATTTTCATAAATGTCTTTCCTGTAACAGAAGAAGGAGAATCCCAACAGTCCATTGTGCACTTCAAGACGATTCTTAGTTAATTAGTCTTTTGTAAATGAATCCCTTGTTATTTAGGGGAAAATCTATCTTTGTGTGTAGGTT
>NC_137674.1:8544681-8589681 GCF_963989245.1 Nansenia antarctica
TTCAGTGTGGCTTCTCTTAGGCATGCACACACCCATGCACAGCTTTTACACAGACACACACAGACACACAGACACACAGACACACAGACACACACACACACACACACACACACACACACACACACACACAAAGGTCCTCAGCATGGCTCTGTTGGGGGAGGTGGTTAATCTTTGTTGGAATTTCGCATTGCCATCTCACTGCCCCCCTATTCCAGGTACCGAGACAGAAGCCCAAGGAAAACTAACATAAAAGGGAAAGCAGGGGTCATTCTCAGGTCAATGAGTCCGACCTGTCATTCAGTAGCTACCTGTTATGGAGCGTTAAGTGGAGCATGATGCATGAGAGACATTCATCAAGACATTCAATTTACACTCTGGATCCCCATGCGTGCAAGGCTGGTGTCTCCCCATCTCTTTTGAATAGATAGATTAGATACATCCTCGTTATAAGTATTCAGTCCCATCAGTTCTGCCACACAATCCACATCTCCATCAATGCACAGCACTTAGGCTACTCCGTCGTCGAGATCGATCATCTATGAATGAATGAATGAATGAATGAATGAATGAATGGTCTTTATTGTCATTGATATAGTACAGGTACCATACAACGAAATTTGGGAGGGGGGGCTCCCCTGGTGCTAGGAAGGGGAAAAAAAATCTACCTCTCCAATCGGCTCTGTCACCTGCAGAGACCGCGCCACAGGGCAGCGCACTGGCTTGGGACGGTGAAGTGGGGTGGGGGCTGGTGGTCGCCAGAGCAGAGGCATGCGTGACGTGGCAAATTGCAGCAAGTGCCTACTGTATGTGTGGAGAGTGACGGGCCGGCGCACTCACGGGATACTGCAGAATCGGGGAGGGAGGGAGGGAGGGAGGGAGGGGAATCCAATAAGAAAGACACATCGGAAGGAAAGGAGGTGGACGCACGAGGGTGAGAGAGGAGCGCACTACGAGTGTTGCAGGAGGAGAGGGAAGAAGCAACAAGAAGTCTCCCCACAGTCACAGAGATTGGTCCTCCATCAGCCTCAGGGATGTAGCCGGCGCGGGTAGAGCTCTGCCCCTCCGAGCTCGTCGTTATGAAGAAACATTCAGCCAGGGTGGCCCCGCTGTCCGCTTGCAACAGTCCGGTGCTCACCTTAACCAAAGTAGAAGGTAGGGGAGAGCGCATTGACTTGCGTAAAAGCCCGATTGCCTTTTCCACATTCAACACATCGTGACGTTAGAATGATAAGGTTCTATCTCCATTTTTGTCAAAATTGAGTTTTTTTACATAATCTGATCCATTAGGTGTTTATTAATGCCTGGGTGGTGTTATTTTTTTTTTTAAATGTTGACATTTTTGAGTTAGTAATTCATAAAATACAAAGGTTCCATCTCACAAAACACAATGGAATGCCAAAACTTTGACGCTCAATATCTCTGAACTGCCCTAAACGGAGATAGAACCGTATAATTCTAAACGGAAATAGAACCTTATCATTCTAAACGGAGATAGAACCTTATCATTCTAAACGGAGATAGAACCTTATCATTCTAAACGGAGATAGAACCTTATCATTCTAAACGGAGATAGAACCGTATCATTCTAAGCTCACGACATTGTGTTAAACCTATGTAATCACATAGGGAAGGATTTTTTTTAAAATAAATCAAATACTGATAATGATGGTTTGAGGAGGCATAACTGTGGAGGGTGGAAATTGTGGATAGATAGTGTTTGTGAACGACTGCTCGCTTTGAGGCACCGAATAACTTTTATATTTAACATGCTGTAATAATGTGCCAAAACGTTTGGATTTACTGGGGAGCAACGAGACGCTCATTTGACTGTAGACTACCTTTGATGGTAATATGATGGATGCGCGAGGAGAATTATGTTTAGGCTAATTATAGACCACAAATGTAGTCAATTAGATCTTTTCCATCCCGAAAGAATTTGGTACATTTTGTTATCAAGGTGTCCTTTAATCTGCTTTAAGTGCTGAAATTCTATTATATTCATTGCACTCTCATAAACGGTAACCCCCCCCCCCTCACCTGATCTTCACCACATGGTAAATATGTAATACACAACCTGTTTGTAAACCAATCAGAAATGTGTGAACAATGTATTTTAGTCTTGCGCAAAATTGCGGGGAGCGCATGAACGGTATTGCGCAATTTTGCTTGAATATCACTGAGTGGGAGAGCGTGCATTTTGTTATTGCAGCAGGGACACCCCTCACACCTCTTGCCCGCACCATTCATAGCCTTACGCGACAGTCTTCTGTCTAAACAAACATAAAGCATCTCAAAACCAGATCATGAACCTACCATTAAACAAGTTAAGTTCAATGACTCACTCTGTGAAAAGCCCGCTGTTGAACTTTTAGGACAGGTCGGGGCTTCCAGACCCTCTCACTCCTTCCTCCCATGGAAGTAGCCCGTTAGACCGGCCGTTAGAGGTCACTGTTGATAGACCGATACTGACTTTGTGTCTCCTCTAACGTTCGACCGCAGTTCATGTTTTTATTTGTTTGATTGTCATGATGCAATCAACTTGTCAGTCACTTGTTGGAACTTGGTGTTTTATGCTCTAGGCAAGGGGTCCACCATAGACGGCGACCCTGGAGTAATTAGGGGTTCAGTGCCTTGCTCAATATATTATATAGACCTATATTAAGACTATAATGTTTGGTCTGGTTCTTGGGATATGCCCACTGTCTTCATAAAAACTTAAAATGATTTAAGTGGGTCATATTTATTCTGCCTTAATTGCATAAGTGTTACACAACATTCAGCCAATCAGGCTGCCATAATACAAGTTTACATGTTATGTTATATTATGTTGTATTATAAGTTAAAAATTCAAAATCAATAGGACTTTTCACACAACAGTTTCTTAGGGCTATGATATCCTAAGCCTAAGCTACCCTGGATTCACTCTGGTTTGTTAACGATTTACACATGCATTAACAGTTACCTCTAACTGTCACTCGGGCTAGGTTACCAGTGAGTGGCCAGCAAAACATTCTTGTGTGACTCTAGGTACGCTAGCGTCTTCTTCACTGACAGTTTGAAGTGACTAATTCTTTCCATATCCAATTACATTTTCCTCCAGATATTTCAAACCACATTTGAATGAATGAATGAATGAATGGTCTTTATTGTCATTGCTACAGTACAGGTACCAAACAACGAAATTTAGGAGGTTTGAAATCAAACCTTTTTGGTGGTTTGAAATCAAACCTTTAGGTGGTTTGAAATCAAATACAAATCAGATTCCTGGCCATGCGACTTGTGTATTAACGGTCAAATCCCATTTATTGGTCGTCACTCCACAGTGTTGTCTGACACTTTGTGACACAAAAAACGAAGAAGCGTGAAGGACAAGAGTTTGTGGAGTGTTGCTTTCTTTCACTTACCATGATTATCACGGAGATAAACAGAGCACAACTAGCACAGCCATGTCGTCTTAAGACGGACACTGAATTTGGTGACTTGTAAAAGATGCTTGGAGAGTCAGTGTTCCAAAAACATCATGATAGTCATAGGCTACTGTAGATAAATGATAATGGCAAATGTCTCCCATCATAAAAAAGCAGTGTACAACACATTGACTCTGCAACATATTCCTTTGGCACATCCATAGCCGCTCCAAAGCTCGACAAATGTATGATGCTGCTGCCCATTGGAGTGGCTTAACTGACTTATGTGTTGCACTGGAAATATATGAGGAGATATAATAATAATAATAATAATAATTCATTACATTTATATAGCGCTTTTCCGAGGCTCAAAGACGCTGATAGATACCTGATAGATGATCAGTTGCAGAGATTAGAAGTCAGTGTCTATGGTGGAGAAGCAGGCAAGTGTGTAGTGAGAGAGTGAAGGAGAGCAGAGGAGAGTACAGTTTGTCCATGTTGACACACAAGCATGCAGGTGGAATGAGTCACAGGGAATAGGGCTTATCTATATATATATATAAGAAAGAGACAATACCCTCTGTCCTCAACAGTTGCGGCAGGACCGCAATTCACGACATGACCAACGGGTGTGGTGAGATGGTGGCTTTACATTGCTTAAGTGCTAAATAGATAGACATAGTATATGGACCTATAGTAAATACAAACATGAGATTAAACATTGAAACATGTCCCCGGAATATCAACAATTCCAGAAAAAAATGTGTTTTCTTAACATTTGATTGGGTGGGCAAGACGCATGTTTGGCCCATAGCCACCACCGGCCTTGATTGTCAGAGGCATGAGCTAGAAGTTGATAAAAGGCCCTCCATCTCTTTAACCTCATTACAGGCTTTGGAACATGACAGATGTTAGTCTTTAAAGCTCTTTAAAACACCTCTGCTTCCCGGGGGAGGGGATCACGTTTCTGGACTGCACTCAGGACGATTTCCCAGGGATCCGTTGACCACAACAGCTTCAGTCCACCCATTGATAAAAGATCCGGTCTGTTTGCAAACATACTTTATGTCAATTGTCCATCCAATTGAGCTGGCAGTTCAGTCCCACTGCTTCTTGTTTTGATTTTGATGAATCCCCTTTTTTATTTTTATTTAACTTAGTTACTTCGAGACTTCTATTTCCCAGGACCCACAGGGGCAATGCTGTAATAAAACGTAACAGTTAATGGGGGAAAAAAGCACCTTCCTCTGAGCTACTCTAAAACCAATCTGCTTTAGCCTGTTCAGATTTATGTTATCTTAAATCAAGGTTATGTAAGGTTGATGAAATCCCTTCCCTTAGAGTTGCCCAGGGCAGAGTGAGGGAAGATGCTGTTCGGGAAGACACTCAGAGTAAACACCTGTGGTGTTTAATGGCTCCTATCCATTAATCCAGCAAGGGAACTGCAGCCAATTCTTTAAATATTGATCTGTAGGGAAATGTGCTGGGACTCCCGCCGCCAGTCTGTTTACATGCAGGTCCATCCCCACCACTCGGCCAGGGGACTGCAGGAGTGTCAGACACACATTCATAAACAAGCACACACACACACACATACACACACACACACACACACACACACACACACACACGCACACATGCATGCCCTCATGCACACAAACAGACACACACACACACACACTCACACATACACACACACACACACACACGCACACATGCACGCCCTCATGCACACAAACAGACACACACACACACACACACATACACACACACACGCACACATGCACGCCCTCATGCACACAAACAGACACACACACACACACACACACCTCCTTGATCGGCAACACAAAGCATATTGCCGTGTCACTGACCAATATGATTTGCCTGTGCAGGGCCGCCGCAGCACTAGCCTGTGTCCCCAGCATCTGTTCCACCAGCTGGTCAAATCAGGGCTCAATGACACACAGAAGTCATCCCCTGCCAGAGTGAGCAACTCGCAACTCATCAGGTGCTCCTGGAGGGTGAAGGATAAAAGAATGTGGTTCAATATCAGATGCCTTCTCTCTGAGACTTTCTCCCACTGGCTTGCACTCCAACCTGCAGGTTATCTGGGGTCTATCTTTCCCTCCCTGTCTGTATTGTTTATCATGTCCGACAGCGCAGGCAGATGAGCCACGTCCTCAGCAGGGTGTTCTGACTGACAGGTCAGCCAAGCCCGCTGTCACAGCTGAGTCCCACGTACTCGGACTATCTGTCAGCCAGCAGGATAGTACACAAACTGTAGGCTGTTCTGTCTGTCCTGACTGTGGGACATTTTAGGTCGATCATTTCTCACGAGCTTTTTATTCACCACATTCTGTATCAATAATTTATCCTACCACTTTCTGTCATGTGTCATAAACATGTAATTAGCTCTCATTCACTGTCTTCGGTACTGCTAGGAATACTGCTCTGTGTTTGTTTTCTGTGCTCATTACAGAGTCTGTGATTGATGTGTAGCTTACCAGTCAATGCATATTCATCACACATCATCAGAGAGGCCAGACACACAGGGCTAGAGTTCTTCTAGACTGTGTGTCAGTGATTGATCTGTTTACCCCTTTGAATCACTGAAGCATTACAGTGCAGAGGAGTCCAACCACACTCCCAACCACACTCCCTCACACTTACAAGTAACTTACAAGTAATATTGTATACAAAATGCATGGTAGATTGTAGTCATGTCTGACGTACAGTATATTGTATGCATTGAGCAATTTGTAGACGTAAAGAAAATGTATCAGTCATTGTACAAAAAACATGCAATATATCTAAGGTCTCCCACATAGAAAATATTTGTGAAAGTGCAATAAGATTCCTCTATGTTGTGTATGGAACTTGTAATCATGGATGGAAATGAAGTTAGCATGCTTGTCTGGCTAGCAAGATTTTGCCAGGCCACTGAGATTTTGGTCCTCTGGAACAAAATAATGGCTATGGATTGAACTTTCCCAAATGTATCCCAAAATACAGGAAGTCTATAAGCCTATAAGCCTATACAGGAAGTGTCTTACATTATTCATTCAGGTGTGTCAGAATGTATGAAGTATAAGTCATAAAAGTGACACATAAAACCGAAAAAAAATGTACACATTTGCAATGTTAGCCATAATAATCGTATAGAGTTTGTATACAAATGTTCCATTTGGGTATGTACAAATTTCCAATGTTAGCCATATGAGAATCTTATAGAATTTTTATGAATATTTTGCATATGGGTGAGGTCCCAGCAAAATGATCCTGACGGTCCAGTAGCTAAAGGCATCCCTAGCACTTTCCACACTGCTGTCTGTTATGATCGAGTGTGTTTGTGACGAGGGAGGCTGGGAGGCTGGGAGGGCGTGGTGGCGTGGGCGGTGGCTGGGTGAGGGAGGCGGGTGAGGGAGGGGGGTGAGGGAGGGAGCGTGCCTAGCATGCCTGTCACCGGCAGGCTTTGTGGCGTGCAGTCCGGTGGACGGGGGTTTTGCTGGCAGGTTTGGGATTTGCAGCTATCAGCGGGAGAGATCTGCACTGCAGAGAATACCAGGGGAGGGAGGAGGAGCACAGAGCAAGGAGGACACACAGAACACGGAGCAGACACGGAGACTGATAGTCTTTATGTCTCCTATTGTGCATAGGCCTGCTACTGTTTGTGGCACTCGGTGATTAGGATATAGCTATACACTCAAAATGTCATTTTTGTCACAGTGTGACAAATCTCTGCGCTACTACTACTCAGACTAGGAGCACTAAACGCTGTCGAGAATGGTCCGTGCTCTCCGTAGTGACATCACAGAGTTCTATTGACTCTCCATTTGTGACAGGGTCTGGTGAAAAAGTCCCCAAGTAGGGCAAGGTCATTTTCCAGTTTTTACATTTTTTTTTTTTTACAGATTATGATTGGAAGCTTTCAAATGATGTGTCATACAAAATAGTGGAAGAAGATATGCTTATTTGAATGTTGGTACACCTCAAACCAAATACCAGAGAAAATCGCTCTGAATCAAAGCAGACGTATTTGCTACCATCACGTTGGTAGCTAGCTAGCAGCTAGGAAAGTTGAGTTTATTAGTTGTTGTTTTTTATTATTATTTTTTAGGGAAGTCCCACTCATATTTTAATTTGTTTTATTGACAGTACAGTATAGATTATGACAGGAAGGATGGGTGAGAGAGGAGGGATGACATGTAGGATATGTCCCCGGCCGGAATCGAACCGGGGACCCTGCGGTTACATGGTCGACGCTTAACCCGCTACACCACCTAAGTGCCCCTAGTTTATTCGTTTTCTGGACAGTCTCCATTAATTAACAGCAGTAAAGCAGTAAGTGGAGCAACGTTAGCCTATTAGCCTAATTGCCATCTGTAGTCCCCAAGCAAGTTGTTAATATGCAACCTAAAATACATTAGTTAAAAGAAAAAGAATGACATTATTACAATTAGAGCAAGTATAAGCAAAATGAAGAAAGACATACAAACATATTGCACACAATTTGGAGCAAGCACAAACAAGCAGGCACAGATGATGGCAGCAATCAAAGCCGTTCTTGCAATAAAAAATAATACAAAGGACAAGGGAAAAGAAAATGGTCACGGCAACCACATTGAAGGCACGGTAGCAAGAAACATTGCTATGAACATCTAACTGCATGTTTAGCATGTCACAAGATGATGCATATCACAGACGATACAGTGAATCCAATTCAGAAACTATAAGTATTTAGTGATCCTAAAACTGTGGTTTGTGGTTTGGTTTTAGTCATTTGCACGACTTGAGAATTTGCCGGCATACAGATATTTTCACCGGATCGTGTCACGTGTGACATGCTCTACTGTAGGTAGACCACAGTCCTTCTGAGGGCTTATAGGCAAGGATTGAATACAAATGGCTAGGAGCTTCTGTAGAAAAACAGAAATAATATATCAGATAATACAAAGAAAATATATACAAAGAAATCTGTAATTGTGATAGTACTAAAACACTTACTGTAGCAGAGATGATTTACTATTACCTCTCTTCAGAGCAATTCCCATTGACCTTGATAATCAAGCGCTCAAGTGAAGTAGTGAGGTAAGTACAGTATATATTGACGGCTTATAATTTAGCCATTAGCGTGAGAACTATCCTCCAGCCTGCCGCAGTCTTGGTAATAATAGCCGCCGTTAGCCGATTCATTAGGAAGTGGAGGAGCCTCTCCATCTCACTCTGCCACTCTACCTTTCCATTTCACACACACCAGTCTAGTCAGTGGTATTTGGCACTCCATGCTAAGCACTGGTGGTCACGGTTGATACTGTGCCATAACTCATTTTCACACTAGCTGTGACATTTTCACACTAGCAAACGGACATTTCATCTGCTAAATGCTTCAGTAGTTGAAAAATGTCTATACGTTTGTAGTGCGATTTCATTTCATCCTATTTCCATTTCATATGCAAAAGTAAAGTAATGTATACTGCATGTACGGTACAGCAGGAAGGAAGGAAGATGTATTGAAGAGTGTGGATGATACTGTATAAGGACATGGTCAATTATGTCACCAAAGCTGCCCAAATATGCCAGGCCTAAAAGTGCTTAGCTCGTTCCCTGTGCATTCCTGGGCCCTGATTGGCTTGGCCCGTCCCTGCGTTTGGGAGATTAGACTGTGCTGCAGCGTGGAGCCGTGGCCAGGGCCAAGAGATGGACAGAGGCCCAGGAAGGACAAACTGGGCAGTGGAGACCAGAGATGACCTTCAGCACAAGACAAAGAGGCTCTGAGTTCAGAATAGCTGGAGAAACTCGACTCTCATCCTTGTGTATATGACTTTGATAAACATCTGTGTGTGTGTGTGTGTGTGAGTGTGTGTGTGTGTGTGTGTGTGTGTGTATGTGTGAGTGTGAGTGTGTGTGTGTGTGTGTGTGTGTGTGTGTGTGTGTGAGTGTGTGTGTGTGTGTGTGTGTGTGTGTGTGTGTGTGTGTGTGTGTGTGTGCGGGCAAGCGTGCACGTGTATGTGTTTCCATTCCCTTGCTGATTCGTCATTTCATTCTGACAGCAGATGGTTCTTGAATAATCTTTCATTCCAAATAGCCGGCTCTGTGCGAAATCAAATGCTTTTGTATTAAAAGAGTTTGTTTATTGTGTTATTGTTTGTTTGGGATGCCTATCACTGTAAACTCATCCTCATCATTTATCTACTAAAAAGCCTTTAATCTCAGTTGCTTCATATGAATCAATCTTTAGTAAATCAGAGCATGATAACATGCATATTAGCATACAACGCCATTTCCCTATCGTGCCTCTCGTGTATTGAGAGCTTATTTAGAGGCTTTCAACACAGAATGGAACACTGGCCTCTAGGCGTTGGGGTCGATAGCAATCAGGGAATGTAATCTGTGTTGCAATCAGACAGCATGGCAAGGTCAGAGGCTGCATCATCACCATAATGGGAGGGTCCTTCCATTTCCTCAAAATGAATGTCCTACGTGTGTTAAGTGGTGCTAAGTGGAACAGCTGGGAGGGGAAATGACAACTTAATATAGATTTGTGTTAGAAGATTAAAAAACGTGACAGCAGTAAGATTCAGTATAGATTAAGTGCATTCGTTGTGTCCCACACTTTATTGCACATATCAGATCCATGCTACCAATATGAGGTGTATTGAAATAAACAATATACAGGCTCTGAAGAATTGATGCTGTCACGCATGCCCACAAATCAGATATTTACCAGATTACACATATTTGATGTTAGAATGTTATGTCATGTCATGTCATGAAGGAATGTCAGTTCACACATGGTCGAAAATGGATCTAATGTGTTCCTTTTATGCCAGAGCTCTTTTTTAAAGCATTTTCTGTATTCCACTCAGCAATAATCATTAGAATGTATTGTGTTGTAGTCTATAATCTGTGGAACAAAAATCACCAATGGATTTACTATTCATGATTGTTATTCTATTCATGAGTTCAAAGTTAGTTTTTTTTAAAAGATTTTATAGAAAGCAATCATGTAAAAACAAGCAAAGCAGCATTTACATTTTATTCAATAATTCAATTCAGTTGGATTCAGTCCACATCTTCACTTGAACTTCTTACAGCAAAATCATGTACCAGGTTAATCAGAATGATTGAAAAGACATCTTTTGAGAGAGACAGAGAGACAGAGAGAGTGTGCATGTGCGTATGTGTGTGTGTGTGTGTGTGTGTGTGTGTGTGTGTGTGTATGCGTGTGCGTGTGTGTGTGTGTATATGTGTGTGCATGCATGCGCATGTCATTGTACATCGTCAGGCAGAGTAGAGGTCGCTTCAGATTGGGTATCAGCTCTTGCCCTCTTTCGTCCTCTGTTTGGTTGGGGACTGCCACACATGATTAACAGATTTGTTACTCAAAGGTCTGATTGATTATGTTCCAGCTCAAATGAACTTTAAAAGTAGATATTTTTAGACCGAGCAAAGGAGGAACATTTTTAACAACTAGAACTTAATATAAGATAATATAAGATTCTCTTAAAGGTGCAAAAAGACATGAAATAAATGATGTAATAGAGTGTATACATGTAGATGTCATAATTGTATATTGCATTAAATAATTCTCTTACATTTTGCAGATATAAAAAAAACTGCCACATCCTCTTTTCTGCAATTCCCCCATAAGTTATTTTTTCTGAGTGGGGCAGTCCCACTCATATCTTTCTTTTCATTGATAGAGACAGTAGAGATTTTGACAGGAAGGATGGGTGAGAGAGAGAGAAGGGATGACATGCAGGACATGTCCACGTCCGGAACCGAACCCGGGATCCCTGCGGTTACATGGTCGACGCTTAACCAATGTTACGCCACCTAAGCGCTCCAACATGATGTAACGTGATGTAACATGATGTAACGTAACATAATGTAACGTAACATGAGTGTAACGTGAGTGTGTTGTGGTTGTGTTCAGGAGAAGACCGGCCCAGGGAGAATGTGGTGGGCACCTCAGAGGGACAGCCAGCGGCGGGCGCGGCGGCGGTGGAGTCGGGGCCAGTGAAGCGGAGGCTGCAATGCTGCATCAGGGTGACCGCCGTCCAGGTGCAGAAGGTGCTGTGGGGCATTGCCATTGTGATGTGCGTTTGCTTTTCTTGGGCGGGCTACACCCAGCTGGCCAAGCTGACCTTTAAGCAGTTTGACGCCCCCTTCACCCTCACCTGGTTCGCCACCACCTGGAACTGCCTCTTCTACCCCCTCTACTACATTGGCTACCTGTGCAAGAGCCCAGAGAGACAGACACCCAGACAGAGAATCAGGTAAGAGGACAGTTAGAACACCAAATAGAAATACAACTTTATCATGGATGGAATTGCAAAATGTAGCATTAAAATGATGAAGCCATTGTTCCATGTGTATACGTGGCAAATGTAAATAACATAATATGAAGGCCAGTAGCAGTAGGAGTCGTAGCATTTATTGGTAGACTGAATTGTAATTGTGTAATTCATGAGGTAACATACATATTTATTCAACTAAAAACAAACAACACACCATAAACAACTAAGAAGACGACAGAAGGGCCTGTCTGACGAGGTGAGTTTTCAGTCCTGTTGTGAAGGAGGGGAGTGTCTGGGCTGTCTTGAGGTCCTCTGGAAGCTCATTCCAGAAGCGAGGGGTGGCATTGAGCCCAGCTTAGTCCTGGGAACATGGAGCTGGAGGCTGTTGGCGGGACTCAGACTGTGGGATGAGGTTAGGGGTTTTATAAGATCTTTCAGGTATGGGGATCAGTTCCACAGACACGCTTGAAGACACACTTTTCTGTAGCAAAATCTTTTTCCGTAGCTGACCGTACGGACAAAACAGAGGTGAAATATAAATGCCATGACCATGACTGACCATCCATGAGATACTTTTAACCATGTTTTGGAGCTGTACACTGTTTGTTTATAATGACATTGTTGTAGAAACAATGAAGTAGAACAAGCTTTCACGTTGGGTTTTGATGGGTTATCAGTTTAACTAAGCTCATGAGGCATCTGTAATTCATATTCTTCAAGAATCAATGGCTATATATAATGTATTTATGAAGAATAAATGTACTTACCAATCTCAGATTGTCTCTTTAAAGTATTGATTGTCATTTAAGGGTATTTTTGCACATGTTGGTTTCACCATTTAGAAATTCAGAAACACTTGTTATACAAGTGTTTCAGGGCAATACAAGTTATGGGACAGATGCATACATTGACTTCAGTAGGTTTTCACCCCCGTGGACTTTTTCCACATGTTGTTGTGTTACAACCTGACTTTAGAATAGATTTAATTGATATTTTAATCACTGATACCACATTATGTCAATGTGAAAATATCTGTAATATGTATTTTCAAAGCACTCTCTTGCCACAGTCTCTACACCAGATTTAAGAAACATCTCAGGTGTTTTGTTGCACTGTGATGGTGTGTTCAATGACATTCAGTGTATCATAACCCTTGTATATTGGGTTTACATCCAAATACCATTCATACACAAGTTCTTAGCTTAGGTACACCACTTCTTATCGTTTCGAAATGCAACACGCATGTTTTGAGCAGCATTCTTCGAACAGTGTACCTGTACTGTGTTGCTTCAGTACAGAGAAGGAGAGTGGGATGATTCAGGGTGGTGTACAACTGTGCTTGTGATGCTTCTCACACCTGTGACTGGTACAGCCACTGTTCTAAGTGGTTATGCAGGGATCCGGCCCTCTCGCTCCCCCGCCTCCGTCTGCGTGTCCTGCATACTGCACACTGTGCAGTGTGCACAGCACCTCCTTTAGAGCTGGCGGGTGGCCTCTCAGGTGAAGCTCAAATTGGAATCAATGGCTTCAATGTTTCATTTCTAATAGCTCGCCTGTCCTATTCTCACCTTCTCTAAGATATCAGTGACAAAACAGAATGTTTCGGATAACCCCCTCCCTGTCGTGGAAGAGATTAATGGTTGCCGTGCTTGAGATGTTTCTAAAAGATTGGGATTTTGAGAGAGAAATCAGACGGTATAAATAATGCAGGAGCATTTGCCTGATTAAAGTGTACGTGAGTTGGAATGCACAGCTCTGTAAGGGAGGATGGAGGGAGAGGCGTCCCACTGCATCCCACTCCATGGAGCTACCAGCTGCTTTCACATTCCCGTCACACGTCATTCTCCTAGGAGGTATCAATCCCCACAGGGGTAGGAGCAGGAAGTCCAATGACACCAGCCTCAGATCACAGCATGCTCCTCTCTCTCACACACACACACACGCACGCACGCACACACACGCACACGCACGCACACGCACACACACACACAGACAGACAGACACAGACACACACTCACACATGCACACACGCATGTGCACACGCACACACGCATGCTCGCACACACACACACACACACACACACACACACACACATACACACACACACACACACATACACACACACACACACACACACACACACACACACACACACTGTACATTTCCTTACCTTTCCTTACATTTCCTTAGATGGCCTTAAATGGTTCCTTACCACACCACACTTTTTATTGTTATCCATTTAGGAATCAAGCCATGTTCTGTAATGAAATGAAAAAGGCTATGGCCTTATAGTCACTGATTTAGTGGCATGTGTTGTTAGCCTGTGAGTTTATGCTGCACTCAGCTTTTTGGAGCAGGATCCAAACAAAATGTATCATCAGCCTTCTAGCCCGCCACTCTGGCAAATGGACCTGGGGTTACCTGGAGTTAGTAAATTGTTGTGATGTGTCAGCATGATTAAGACCAATATAGTCTGGCATCTTATTGGGTTTCTTGTGTAGGGGCCTCTCAGCCTAAACCATCACTTTACCATAAGATAAGTGAAAATGGTAACAATACATCAAATACAAAGATTTGTGGCTGACAAAACACAGACATTTTCTTACATGATGTTATTCTATACCTGGCTATCCTGGGGCTAGACCTGGCTGTACTGAGCCAGGTGGTCCACCTCTTACATGATGTTATTCTATACCTGGCTGTCAGTGATCATCAGGCCAAACACTGTTGTGTCGTCAGCGGATGTAATCACTGAGTTGGAGTCGTGCGTGGCCACACAGTCATGGGTGTAGAGGGAGCAGAGGAGGGGACTTAGAACACAGCCTTGGGGGGCTCCTGTGTTGAGGGTTAGAGGGGTGGAGGTCTTTGAGCCCATTCTCACCACCTGGCGTCGGTCCGACAGGAAGTCCAGGATCCAGTCGCATAGGCCGGGGTTAAGGCCTAGGTCTCTGAGCTTGGTGTCGAGCCTGGAAGGGACAATGGTGTGTGTGTGTGTGTGTCTGACTGTATTGTTTGGTGCTGTTGTGTTTGAGTGAATTACTCAAATTGGACAGTCAAACTAAAACAATAGGAAGGAGTTGACCTGTTGATTCATGGTTAAAATGTCAACCTGCTTTTCTGTTTCTTACAGGACTACCAGATAATTATTGTTGTGTGTCTGCTGTGTAGGCAAATACTTTGTAACACAGTACCCTGTGTTTGTATTGCATATATATAGGTATGTTTACAGCATTATTTCATGTGCATTATACCTACGTGCTGTTCTGTGTGTGTTTGTATGTCCACATGTATGTTTGTGCTATATGTGTGTGTGTGTGTGTGTGTGTTCATAATTGTGTGTTCTGCTTGTGTTCCTCTGTAGGGAGTGTTGTCGGTTCTTTGGGGAAGATGGGCTCACAGTGAAGGTGTTCTTCACTAAGGTGGCTCCGTTTGGCCTGCTGTGGATTCTTACCAACTACCTGTACCTGCAGGCCCTGCGTAAGATCAACACCACCGACGTGTCCTCCCTATTCTGCTGTAACAAGGCCTTCGTCTTCCTGCTCTCCTGGATTGTACTTAGAGACCGCTTTATGGGCGTCAGGGTGAGTGAGAGCATATCCACCATCACTGCATTACACTTAGGGGAGGTGGGGTGTGTGTGTGTGTGTGTGTGTGTGTGTGTGTGTGTGTGTGTATCTGTGTGTGTGTGTGTGTGTGTGTGTGTGTGTGTGTGTGTGGTGTGTGTGTGTGTGTGTGTGTGTGTGTGTGTGTGTGTGGTGTGTGTGTGTGTGTGTGTGTGTGTGTGTGTGTGTGTGTGTGTCGGAAGCAAGAGCTTTTCTTCACAGAATTGGTCAAATACTAACTTCTTGTTGACCACAGTCTCAGTTAGAATCCCAGATCAAGTTAAACCAGACTGTAACTGTGCATCCCTGCCAGTGTTGCCAGACGGGATTGTTTTCCAGCCTAACCACAGTCTAAAAGCCGCCCAGTGTGATCATAAGTAACCTGGAGGAACCACAAGCTAATGAGCCTCTGGAGTTGCTGTTTACTTTCTGTCAAACCTCTGTGCTTGAGAGGAACATGCTCAGGATGCTCAGGATGTTCTTAGAGCACTGTAAATTGTTTTCTTTATCCAAAGCGCTTTACAACAGCCTCTCATTCACCCATTCACGCACACATTCACACACCAATGGCGGCTAGCTACCATGCAAGGCGCCGGCCCGCTCACTGGGAGCAATTTGAGGTTCAGTGTCTTGCCCAAGGACACTTCGACATGTGGCCAGCCGGGGCTCGAACCGCCGATCTGCCAACCTTGCGATCATTAGACGGCAGCTCTACCACAGCCACCCCTGTTTGATATACTGTATAATCTGCTGAGCTGGAATAGTTTGGCTCTTGGAAAGAGATGCTGTTAGAATAACTCAACAACAGTTTGTAAAATATCTATTTGGAGTGTTGGGTGATCTGACCTTCAGTGGGATTCTTGTTTATGATGTGCCATTAACACAGGAGGAAATACGTCTGTGCAGCAGTGGACAGCAGACTGCTTACGAGAGCTTAAGGCTTCATGGAGATTTAATTCGCTGCACAGTCTGTGGTGCCCCCCACATTAAATGAATGTCAACGTTGTTGAAAATCAGTGACACACTCGCTAGTCAACTAACACATCTTGTTTTGTGAGCTAACAATGTAAAGTAGTGTTATAGTTAATGTTATAGTTAACTAGGTAGTAGTGGGGATTACTCACCGAATCCGTTACATTGCAATGTTTTGGCTTGACTAGCGAGTGTGTCATTGATTTTCAACCACGTTATAATTCATTTAACATTTTCAGAATAAAAGTCAGAACATTTTGATTGGTTGGCGACAACTTCCAGGTTTCACCAGCTGTCACATGTGCATAGCTACAAACGCAGCATTCTGCTTTTTGGAAGGAAAAGCACATCTAGCGGTGAAAACATGACCAGCCAGCCATAGATGTTTATTTACATTTTTTGCATTTTATCCAAAGCGACTTACAAGTAGATTTGTCTGAAGTAGGTTCATCTAGACAGGGTGAGTGAGAGCATATCCACCATCACTGCATTACACTTAGGGGAGGTGGGGTGTGTGTGTGTGTGTGTGTGTGTGTGTGTGTGTGTGTGTGTGTGTGTGTGTATGTGTGTGAGTCCAGTCATCAGAAGAAAACAAATCGATGCTATGACCAGGGGCCAGTGGCAGTCACAGTAATAAGGATTACTTTTATTTATTGGGGGTATTGGGGGGTGAAGAGGTCTTTAGGAGGGACAGTCAAGGTGCCTGAAGAGATGGGTCTTCAGTCAAGGGCAGAAGATAGGTAGTGCCTCTGCAGCCCTGACAGCAGTGGGAAGCTCATTCCACCACCGGGGCACCAGGACAGTGAAAAGCTGTGACCGAATAACACCTCTTAGAGGCCAGCAGAGTTAGGGAGGAACTGTCCCCTTTGCCGCCCCCGGTGAGCACCAGGGTCTTGAAGCTGATGCGCTGCTACCTGGAGCCAGTGACGGTGTGAAGGAGGCGGGTAACATTTGGGAGAATTTGGGGAGATTGAACACCAGACAGGCAGCAGTATTTTGGATGAGGTGCAAGAGGTTTGATGTTGGATCTGGTGGTTTACTGTGTCAAAGGCAGCAGACAGGTGCAGAAGAATGAGAACAGAGAAGAGGGAGGAAGGTCGAGCAGAGTGGAGGGTATCCGTGACAGCCTTAGAGGTCTCACTTTATCTCTTTTTCAACAAGTTAACGTAGGTCTCTGGGGTCCCCAATAAAACATGTCTTTGAAGTTTTTTGCTGATTTTATTCTTAAGGCATTCTAGCATGTCTCAATACCCCTCGTTTTCAGTCCTGTCCTCGACGGGCTGTTTCTGTATCTATCGCTTTAAATACAAATGAGCTGCTGCTCCTCACACCCCACTCCGGAACTGGTTGCGGCTTTTCTGCAGTACCTTCTTGATACCGTGGTAAGTTATTCAATCAATTATTGAAGAAAAAACTCATTACACATTTCACTTCGAGTGTAACTTGTGTTTTGACATACCAAAAGCTTGTAAATACCCCGGTGTAAACAGCAAAATGTCCCTAATGAGTCTCAGTGTTCGTAATACTATGCAAGATGATATGACCGCAACAGGAGACACCGAGGGCTGTTGACAGTATTCATATTCATACTGGAACTGCAACGGAGCTGCAGTAGTATCACTAATACTAGGAACGTACAGGACTAATACTAGGGACGTACAGTTACAGTAACGCTAAGTGTATCTGTGGATCAGAAAGGTCGTATCAGACTGCGCTTCATTTTACACATACTGCCCAGCTAGTACAACGTCATGGTCAGTGGTTCAGTGATCCAGATAATGAAAACAGGTACAGTAGAATATTGATCCTCTCCTGTTACACATGGCATGTGACACAGTCTAGTCGACAACCAATCCAAATGTTCAGACTTTTATTTCGAAACACAGACATACATTTCAACAAAACAAGCTGTGTTAGTTGACTAGCGAGTGTGTCATTGATTTTCAACAATGCTGAAATGTATTAAAATGTTTCGAAAGAAAGGTCTGAACATTAAATCAGATGCCGACTTGCGGACCAATTGACCCGACCGTGTCACATATGTTGCTGGGCCTCCAGTAGCATGGTGCTGTAGTGACTGAGTGGTGTGACTCTGTAGGGTCTCGATCTCAAAGCCCAGCCTTGCTCAATTTCCCCTCCTACATGGGAACTGCTGACACAGCTGGGAGAAAGGAAAATAAATCTTGGGGGAAGCTGTGGGTTCCGTGACCCAGAAAACAAGCAGGCCTATCAGAGGAAGGAGAGGTGGGTACATGACAGCCCCCAGCCGGCCTGCATTACAGAGACAGACATTTTACCCAGGGTGCCACTGGGCTCTGGCCAGGTGAAAAACACATGGCTCGTTTGTCTTCCTGACACCTCTATAATGCAGCACTAATTCACTCTGCTGGTCTGTCTCTCGGCACACACACACAACCACATACAAACACCAACACAGGCACACGCAGACATATTTATACACACACAACCACATACACACACCAACACAGGCACACACAGACATATGTATACGCACACACAGACATATTTATACACACACACAGACATATTTATAGGCACGCACACACCACACACACGCACGCACGCACGACACACATACGCACGCGCACGCGCACGCACACACACACGCACAGGCACAGGCACACACACACACCACACACACACACACACACATACAGTACATACAAAAACATGAACTAACACATAACCACACACAACTGAGTGGCCTTTGGAGGTTACCTTGGCTCGGTTTAGTGCAGGCTCTATTCAACAATATTGATTTGGAGTAGGGTGTAATGGATAGGAGTCAGTGTAGTGGCAAAGAATCATAGGCAACCTCTACACTATTGTGTGTGTGTGTGTGTGTGTGTGTGTGTGTGTGTGTGTGTGTGTGTGTGTGTGTGTGTGTGTGTGTGTGTGTTGTGCGTGTGACCAAGAGTCTGGAGGAAAGGGAAAATCCGCAGTGTTGCCATTGGGGCCATACTGTATTGATACAGTAATGCTCACTGACAGTGGCTTAAAATAAAGGAGAGCCTCACATGCTCCGATGCTAATTATGCTAATTGTTTATTGCTCCGATGCGATTATTTATTTAGCCGACATTTAGACAATTCTGAGTTTCACTGACAGTGACTTACCACATTTGATTTCCACAATAGTATAGTTGTAGTTTATTGTAGTCAACATGATTTATCAACCCCTGACCCTTTGGCTGTCTACCACTACAGACCCGTATCCCTTCTCTCCTTCTTATCTAAAACCCTTGAATGAATGAATGAATGAATGAATGAATGAATGAATGAATGAATGAATGGTCTTTATTGTCATTGCTATAGTACAGGTACCAAACAACGAAATTTGGGAGGGGTGGCTCCCCTGGTGCTAGGAAAGAAAAAGAAAAAACTAAAAAAACAAGAAGGGAAAGGAGCTGGTTTACATAAATAAAGGCTATGTACACTATCCACTATACTATACTGTACAGATAAAACGACTAGGGTTGTCATATTGCACATAGTGTTATTGCACATTCATTTAAAGTGTCGCAGTTTGCAGGCAGAATGCGCTGTATCTAACCACAATCCTGTACTATAAGTGATGATATATTGGAGGCCATTAAACAAAGAAACAAATACTTTGCAGAGTTCAAGAAGTACAGGAGGTCAGAATGGGCTTTCTCGGAATTTACACAGAAACGAGGTAAATAGGATGTTAGAGAGAGCAAAGAAAAGGATATTTCAGCGAGAAGATCTCAGAAAACAGGAACAATCCACATTCCCTTTACAAAAGGGCTATGGTGTAGTGGTGGCTAACTATGACCAGACTTGTATTTCTCCCACTCTCCCTCTACAGATTGTGGCAGCCATCTTTGCCATCGCTGGCATCGTGATGATGACTTATGCTGATGGGTTCCACAGTCACTCTGTCATTGGCATCACGCTCGTTGTAGCCTCCGCGTCAATGTCAGCACTATACAAGGTATGGACACCAACACAAGCTTCAGGCACTGAGGACACTGTTAAACTATAAGATTATTAACATATACGATAGTGTTTCCTCAGAGTGTTTTCATAACATTAAAGGAGCAGGGTGTCTGTCTGCCACCGTCTCAAATCATATCAAAGGAAACGTTATGAATGGAGCACATTTATACTGGAAGAATACATAAGAAGCTGTGGGAGACAGATCCCTCAGTGGGGAACAGCTCTCCTCAGTTTAATGAAGATCCTCGCCCACATGTCTGTCCTTTGAGCTACAGTTTATGAACACTTTGTGGCTTTACATACAGATTTGTCATACATACAGTGTCTACTTATATTAGCAGCTGACAGATTTATCAAACATAATTGTGGTTGTTTGGCCTGTGATTTGTACTTGTGGTTAAGGGGGTGGGCAGATCAAGAGAGAGGCTGGACAGACAGGTATTATGGCTAGGGTCTGGCGACTCCTATCATGCTGTCATGATGACCTGATGTGATAAACAGACAGCCTTGGCTCCGCACCAGGGAGCTGGCAGACATTAGGGCAGGTACGGTTTCGAGTCTGCCCGTCTTCTATTTAATTAGAGGGCGGACAAGGTGAATTCATGGGATGCCTTATTCATCGACCTTTTTCTCTTCTCTCTCTCTCCTCTCAATATTTCCTACAGGTGCTGTTTAAGATGATCCTGGGCAGTGCCAAATTCGGAGAGGCAGCACTGTTTCTCACCATCGTCGGGGGCGCCAACTTTGTTTTTATCAGCTTTGTGCCAGTTATCCTGTACTTCACACGTGTGGAGTACTTTGGCTCCCTTGAAGACATCCCCTGGGCCTACCTCTGTGGGGTTTCAGGCCTGCTTTTTGGTAGGGAGAATTTTGACCACCACGATTAGACTGAAACGATATCTTCTGTAACTTTGTTGATTCGGTATATCTGATCTTACCACAAATATCTTTACGTTGAAAACAGACAGTATCGTTAATGAATGGAGTCCAGTAAAAGAGGTCCTACTAATAGTTTTGTCTGGTTATATTTAGTACAGTTTCTAATTTCTTGTTTGTTGTAAAGGTCTTAAGAATAAGAAAAGTTGTGTTACGATAACAGCGGCCTTTGAGTGGTTCCCCTGTTTGACTGTGCTTTTCCCACAGCTTTCAATATCCTGGTGAACTTTGGCGTTGCGATCACGTACCCAACATTAATTTCCCTGGGCATAGTCCTCAGTGTCCCTGTAAATGCCAGTAAGTTCTCACACCAACTTCCTCGAAATTACGACCTCTTCCCTACGCATTATTAATGAGAAGACTTTTTCGATTATAAGATATAAACCTTCTGACCAATAAATCTATTTATGGAACATTTACATTTAATAATTAATGATTGTGTTCACAAGCTGGGGAAAGGGTGGGCGAGGGGGGGTACAGTACAGTACATTTGCAGTGACATTTTGTCTTGTGTGGTCCTGAGTAGTCTTGATTCCTGTCTTTGTGTGTTGCAGTGGTGGACCTGTACACGTGTGAGATCCATTTCAACACGGTCCGCCTCATCGCCGTCTTCATCATCTGCCTGGGCTTCCTCATGCTGCTGCTGCCAGAGGACTGGGACCGGTGTTTCATCCAGCTCCACACCAAGCTGCGGAAACGCGACGAGCCAGTAGAGGTCGCCGGAGAGGCGGGGGCCAGCACAGGGCTCAACTGGAGCCGGAGAGCCAGGACCTCCATGTCAACATTTGCACACTGATCCCCGTTAAATACACCCACAGAGACATGAAGTATTCAGTATGCTGTCCACCTCTGGGACACGTCATTACCATGGTGACCTGAATGGTCGATGTCTGTCTGGTGCCCCGCCCTCTCTCATTCACTTCACCCTGGAAACGTTTCTTTTTGATCCATCAATCCATTCACCAAAGTCACAGCTGTTTACGGACAGTTGTATTCCCTGACGCAATGCAAAAAACACAGAATACTGTGTTTATTATCGACATATCATTCATCATAGCCGACATTTCTGGGTTTCAATCAAGTCAATCAAGTCATCGTCATCGTATCATTTAATAGTCATACTCAACAATCATTTCCTACTTGATGTCCACTATTTAGAAGTGATCAGTTGATGCATGGGCTCACTTTGATCTCTCTCTTTGTTTCTTTGTTCCTTAGCTGATCAGGTATGACTCGTGTTAGGACATCACCAGGTCAATGACAAAGAGAGTTTCATTTTGCAATACCTCTTAACCCTTCCTTTGGACTGCTACATACTTGCATACTTGGATGACTTACAAACCTGCCTATGTTTGTTTTGTTTTTAAAAAAAACAGAGAAACTGATAGACATATCATTTTAATTTCTGGCTATGACAGACTGATGGACTTGCTGACTTCAACATCCTGTTTCCATCACCTTCAATATCCAAAGAAGAATGACTTACATACCCCTCAGTTATAAAACTTGACGGCAAATACCTGCCTTTATGTACTGTATATAGATCTAGTTCACGCCTTCGATGTCCTCTGGCTCTGAGACTGTGGATGTGGAGTGTGAAGGGACCTGCCTGGATGTTTGAGTATCAATCGGAGCTGAGGAAGGTTTCACAGTGCCTTTCTCTCTCTAAGCGACCAGTGCGAGGAGCTTGAGACGTCTATGACTACACTGATTGGCCACCCGCTGTGAACACATCTCCCTGGAGCAGAGCCCCCGCTGGCCCCATTGCTAACACCCACTGCTCCGTCCCATGACTTAGTCACGAGAGATCTGTCAGACTTAACCAAGCAAGCTACATGTACTTTATTTCAACGTCATTCCTTCAAACAAACATCCGTAGCCAACACTGAGCCTCTGCCTGGATACCAATCACTTGCACTTTTCTGTCAACTCGAGAGTCGACTTCAGTCAAGAGGGAGATATACATCTATGTTAATTAACTACGTCTTCCCGAGACTCAAAGGGAGACACAAATAGGAAGCAATTATCTGTAAGGTTGTTGTTAGCTGTGCGCAAAACCTTATAGGGGGAATACCAGGACGCACAGTAAGGTGAATACAAACCGTCATTCTGTGGCGTTAATTGAGGCCTGTTTGACAACTGTGAAAAGCTATTATTCATTCAAGTCCTGCTCTCTGAAGTAAAAAAAGAAAAGAAAACTGTCTTTTTCATTCCATGTTTTCATGTATCACATTTCTGAGGCGGGTTGCCCATTGTGAGACACTTCAAGGTACAGTAACTGATGTGAGGTAACGCAGCGACGTAGACGTAGGCGGGTTTTGAAAAAAGAGTGGTGGGACTTCCGCCTTGTTGTGAATGTATGACCATCGCTCAACCATGCACTCTCACCATGTGCACTCTCACCATGTGCTATCTTTTCTACGGAGGCACTATAATACTGCCACAGCCTCCAAACATGAACCAACTATGTTTCTTCTTGCACTCTTGCAATCTGACCAACTTACTTTTTTTCTCTTGAATCATCTAAATTGACTTTTTTTTTCTATCTGCATTTGGTTGATGGATTGATTTGAAGGGACAGTGAGTGACATCTACAGGACAAGCATGCAGAGGTGACCAGATATAACTGAGCAGTCTGCTGCCTTTTTATTTTGTTCTGCAATAGACTACATCAGCACTGTTTCCCATTGTCATTCTTTATAATGACAATAAATTATGATATTGTATTCCTCTGGAATTATTGCTAGACATAACTGTAAACCTTTGTAAGGAATGATGATTTTTTTTACACTGAAATGCAACATATGATTATCACATTTGAGGAAAAAAGACTTATAGAGCGAATAAATGACAGGGTTTATTAGATCTGCTGTTTGTTGTCTTCAAGTGTAATCACATGTACCATATAAAAATATTAATATATAATATTTGAATACATGGAACTCTGATATGAATGAATAGACAGTGTACCCACTATAAAAGATAAAATCATCCAACATGTTAACAACATTTAAGAACTACAGTATTTAGAGTAAAGCAGAAAGAGAGTAAATGTAAATTATCCTCACATTCAAACCTTCAGCAATACTTTCCATCTATTGCTTCTCTTACAGCACACTCTGTTCATACAGCTAAAATGGTGGCGTCATGAATGAAATATGTGTTGAAATGCCTGCCTGAGAGAAATCAGTCCAAATCCACTAGCAAATGTCATGTTCCACTCTCACTGTAATCTGACCATAAAAAAAGGTTGCCTGCCTGTCTCTGCTGGCTGCAGAGAACGGTAGTCTGCTGCCCTCTTGTGTCCGTGAGGGGACCTGCAGGCATTCCAATCTCCTGGGTGGATTATTATTATTCTCCCCATTAGAGTCCTGGCACAGAGAGCAGGAGGAGGAGGTGGTGGTGGAGATGGAGGAGGTGGTGGTGGAGATGGAGGAGGAGGAGGAGGAGGAGGAGGCACTACCGGGGAGAAAGACACCACAGAGACGTTCCCCAGAGCGACCAGGGAAGTTGGAGTTGACAGTAAACAGAGAGTACGGTGGCTCCTCTCGGGGTGGGTTATCAGGGCCAGCACATAGGGTGGTGGGATGGGGGGGGGCAGTCAGAGTGAAGGGGTCTGCACTGCTCCTTCTCTCCTCTCCCTCATCTCCTCCCCTCCCTACCACCTTCCCTAGACGGACTGTTATCTTCTGCCTCAGGCTCTGCAGCGCCCCCTGGAAGCGCTTGCTTAGCAGCGCGTACATGAGAGGGTTGATGTCTGAGTTCAGCAGCACCAGCCAATAGGAGAAGGTGACGGCGGAGGGTGGCACTAGGCTGGACTCGCGCGCTAGCGCGGTCTCTGTGGCCTGCACCAGCGCCACTCCCATGTAGGGCGTCCAGCAAAGGAAGAAGGTACAGATGACCAGGAAGAGACGCACCACTCCTTGGTGGTGGTGATGGTGTTGGGAGTGCGGGTGGGGGGCGATGTGGGCCAGGAAGGAGAACAGGCGTCGGGATGCGTGGTTGGTGGAGGACTGTGGGGCTGCGGGGTCACCGGGGTCACCATCCCCATGGGTCTCGGACACAAACTGCCCACTCAAGTGGTACACCAGCCTGGAGGGGACGTGGGCATCCCCACACCGCCGAGGAGCCTGCTGAGGAGCCTGCTGAGGAGCCTGCTGAGGGCTTGAATCAGCGGAGGAGGAGGAGGGGGGGGTAGTAGGACTCCCCCTGCTGCGATGAATGTGGTCCTCTAAGTTGTGGATCCTCCTGGCGTGGCTGCGTGCCACACGGAAGATATTCACGTAACAGAAGACGATGACCGCGGAAGGTATGAGGAAGGAGAGGGCGGCCATGAAGGCCGTGTAGCTGGGGCTGCTGGACCAGTTGACTCCACAGCTGTACATGGAGCTCACGTACTCCACGGTGCTCCAGCCCAGTAGTGGAGGGCAGCTGGTGACCAGGGCCTGAAGCCAGATCCATAAGACCGCGGCGCAGGTCCTCCACAGCGTGCAGCGGGAGCTGTAGCGCAGGCAGTCCATGATGGAGTGGTAGCGGTCCAGCGCGATGGCAGTCACGCTCAGGACTGAGGCAGTGCAGTACACTGAGGAGGTGTAGCCCACATACAGGCACAGATCCTATCAGATAGATTAGCAGGAGATAATGAGTTTAAAAAACTGCAGAGAGACACAGTATAACAGTAATTAATGATATACACATGAAAAGAGAAAGCTATGATATACACATGAAAAGAGAAAGCTATGATATACAAGAGAAAGCTATGATATACACATGAACATGAAAAGAGAAGCTAAGTAAGACTTACAGTGCAGTCCACCCAGCCGGTGTTCATAATTGAGATAGCGACAAACGGCATGACTCCGATGCCCACCAGGAGGTCACTAATAGCCAGGTTAATGAGCAGCACCGACGTCACAGAGTGGAATGTCTTTGTAGCAGCCACAATAGCAATGACCAGAATATTACCTTAAGACACACAGCAATAAACAGCTGTAAATATAGCTTATTTTCTGTCATAGGTCTCTTTACTTACAGTACATAATGAACATGTGTGTGTGTGTGTGTGTGTGTGTGTGTGTGTGTGTGTGAGAGAGAGAGAGAGAGAGAGAGAGAGAGAGAGAGAGAGAGAGAGAGAGAGAGAGAGAGAGAGAGAGAGAGAGAGAGAGAGGGAGAGAGAGAGAGAGGGTGATAATGAAATGATAATGAACTGATAAATCCAATGAAAGTCCTTCTTGTTTTATACATTTCAAGGAATTACAGGGTATGTCATTTCCCAGACAAAAATAATGAAGAAGTAGAGAAGTCATTTATTTATATCCAAAAAGAAGTAATACTGGATAATTGGTTGGATTAATATAAGACAATTAGATAGGCAGGTACGTTATGTTGGGGCTCATCTTTTTTTCATGATTAAATTAAATTAAGTATGAATTTGACATAATTGTCATAAGGACAAAGACACATATTGATCCAAATAGATCATGCACTGCCTTTAGTGAGTCTCAGGAAAGGAAAGTTCAGTATTAATGGATGAAACGCACCTGTCACAGCACCGCAACACATCAGTACCATAAGGACCTCCAGGAGAAGTTTAGTACGGGAGGATAAGTGCGGCCGTGTCGCCGCCGTAATTGTCGCATTTTTGACTGAGATGCGCATCTCTCCCGGGTAAGGCACATTGGCATCCATCCATGCACCATCCAAGGGGTCCATGATCCCTCTTTAACCTGATGATGGTAGGCTATAGAAACTACTGACCTGAACTAGAGCTGAATGCCATTTATCCATAGGCCTATAAATGATATGAAGGGTATACAACAGACAAGTCCGAAACGGTTTTTCTTTTCCAATGCATCGTGTCTCCTCTATCTGTCGGCATCGGCTACCTGCGCACTTTGCTGTTCCTGATCACAGTTGGGCGTGGCACGCACAAGGTCCACCAATTTTCCAATGAGCACTGTCCATTCATTCTTATGAGCCATGGGAAATGACATGGTTTACAAAGAAATCAAACGGTAACCTTTCATTTGATATCCCTGTTTGAGCTGGTATTTACCCAGTATTTACTAAGAAGGTATGTGGAAAGTATGTGGCAACTACCATTTATGGTAGGTCAATAAATTCAGGACAGTTGCTATCTACCTGGCACTAAATGCCTGTGTCTTTGCTTGTGTCAGTACATTTACATTACATTTGTGTCATTTATCCAAAGCTTACAACAAAAGTAATTACATTTAAATGTAATGTAAAAAATAAAAAATAAAAAATGTTAACAGTAAATTTGCAGTTATCAAGTAATACCTGCTTAATAAGAAATAAAGGGCTGTAAAATAAAGGATTACACACTTCAACTACATATGCAAATTTAGACTACAAATTCAATCCCATACAAATGTGTTTTATTTGTCTGTTACAAACATACATAGTTAATATCAAATATCATACAGGAAACACAATTTAATACACTTCAATACAATTTACTACTAGGGCCTAGGTTCTAGGCCCTGGACAATCTAGACAATTTGATGGCAGCTACTAGATTGTAAACATAAGTGCAATATTGTAAAGTGTGAACATTCTAAACCTGCTAACTGCGACACTTTAATTAATGTGCAACAAATATTATGTGCAATATGACAACCCATATGTACATAAGGTTCAGATATAGGAAAAGTTAGGATATTTATAGCATAGCATAGTGTACAGCACAGTGTTTTATTGTATAGTATAGTAGTATAGTATAGTAGATAGTGTACATAGCCTTTATTTATGTCAACCAGCTCTTTTCTCTTTTTTATTTTACCCGTGGCTCTCTTGTTTTTAGTCCTTTTTCCAAGCACCAGGGGAGCCCCCCCTCCTAAATTTCATTTTATGGTACCTGTACTGTATTAATGACAATAAAGACCATTCATTCATTCATTCATTCATACTGAGGGACTAACTGCCAACTGAGGAAACAAGCTAGAGCCCACAAGCCAACTCTCCACCACCTCCACCAGTCATAAGAACTCTCCACCACCTCCACCAGTCATAACAACTCTCCACCACCTCCACCAGTCATAACAACTCTCCACCAGTCATAACAACTCTTCACCACCTCCACCAGTCATAACAACTCTCCACCACCTCCACCAGTCATAACAACTCTCCACCACCTCCACCAGTCATATAAACTCTCCACCACCTCCACCAGTCATAACAACTCTCCACCACCTCCACCAGTCATAACAACTCTCCACCGGTCATAACAACTCTCCACCACCTCCACCAGTCATAACAACTCTCCACCACCTCCACCAGGCGGTTCAGGACCATGTCCGCAAGGACAAATAGACTGAAGCTCAGCTTCTACCCTAGGGCCATTCAGGCCCTGAACACAGCAAAGACCTAGGTTCTAGGCCCTGGACAATCTAGACAATTTGATGGCAGCTACTAGATTGTTATCATAAGTGCAATATTGAAATACAACTGTGAACATTTCAAACCTGCAAACTGCGACACTTTAAATGAATGTGCAATAAGACTATGTGCAATAATACTATGTGCAATATGACAACCCTTGTGTACATAAGGTTCAGAGATAGAAAATGTTAGGATATTTATAGCATAGCATAGAGTACAGCACAGTGTTTTATTTGTATAGTATAGTAGTATAGTATAGTGGATAGTGTATATAGCCTTTATTTATGTAAACCAGCTCTTTTCCCTCCTTGTTTTTAGTATTATTTATTTTTTTCCTAGCACCAGGGGAGCCCCCCCTCCTAAATTTCGTTGTATGGTACCTGTACTGTATTAATGACAATAAAGACCATTCATTCATTCATTCACCACCAGTCATAAGAACTCTCCACCACCTCCACCAGTCATAAGAACTCTCCACCACCTCCACCAGTCATAACAACTCTCCACCAGTCATAACAACTCTCCACCACCTCCACCAGTCATTAGAACTCTCCACCACCTCCACCGGTCATAACAACTCTCCACCACCTCCACCAGTCATAACAACTCTCCACCACCTCCACCAGTCATAACAACTCTCCACCACCTCCACCAGTCATAACAACTCTCCACCACCTTGCACCGGTCATAAGGGGTAAACAATTACAAATTGATGAGGGGGTATCTGTTAGAGAGTACAATACAAACGGGCAGATGTTACATATAAATATCCTATGTGCCACACTAGCACTAACGGTGGTAGATGAATTAAATAGCGATAGCACCAACGGTGGTGTAACAATGATGCGCATGCAAGTAGCGACGGCCCTGACCCGCATAATTACCTCGAAAACAAGTTGTTTACCGCCGCTGTGTTCTCCACCCTGTCTGGGAATGTAGCCAGTGTCAGGGTTGCCAGATGGGATTGACAATTTCCAGCCTAACCACAGTCAGTCACAGTCTCAAGGTGCATAATGACCTATTTTGAGGTAAAAACTGTGAATTGAGCCAAAAGGTGACAAGTTTGCACCCCTGTTGTACAGAGCAGAGGTAAGTTAAGTCTTAATTTGACAACATAGACGATAGCAATAATGAGCCCACTGACAAGTCTGTTACAAATGCGTGTTTTTTATTATAATTTTTTGGCTTCAGGATCCAGGTTCACGGCATTAGCGATAGGGGGTAGGTGCTGCCGTGTGTACTCCCAAACCAGTAGGGCGGCGCTCACGTGCACGTTCAGAGAGCGGATGACACCTTGTTGTGGGATCTCCACACACACATCCAGGAGCTGCAGCAGGTTGGCTGGGATGCCCTCCCGTTCATTACTATCAAGAGAGGGAGAGAGAGAGAGAGAGAGAGAGAGAGAGAGAGAGAGAGAGAGAGAGAGAGAGAGAGAGAGAGAGAGAGAGGGAGAGATGGGGAAAGATCATCAACTAAACCATTCATCATAGTCAACCTTTGACACACAAGAGCAAGAGCTAAATGTGGTATACATTGAGAATGTGACAGTGTGAACGTGTGAAATAGACCAAATCGACAACCACAAATAGGTATTAAACTGATCTGGTCTTCAGTTAGAGAGGACGGGAGGAGAGAGATTGGCTGTGATTCACTGAGCTACTTTCATCCTGTGTTAAACTGAGTGGTAATAGATCTAATGAGAGATTAGAGGAGGCTGCTGGGCTGGAGGGGACCACAGGTGTGTTTACCCACGCCTACACTCCAACAGCGGCTTGTGTTCTTTACAAATAGCACCTCTGTGACAGCAAACGCTTCTCACAGCGTGTTTGCTTTACTGAGCTTAATCGCTCCACCGAGGAATGATAAATATCGAATCTCTAGTCTCTCCCAGTGAGCCCGTTTACAGGACACACACAGTACAGAATAACACATTGAGCTACGGGCGTTTGTGAGTGAGCGAGTGCTGTGACGACTCTGTAGCTTGTTTTTACGGTAATCAAACCACCCGATGTCCCTGCCATTTCCAGTCTGTCTGTCCAATGTGTTAACGCTTTTCATTGTCTTTGGTCTGTGTGTCAGTGTGGCACTACATTGTGTGTGATGATGATTTCCTGTTCCTCTCTCCTCGGAGGAGGCTGATTAGAGCCCAGCAAGCCTAGACAGGCATCCTGAGAACGGCAGGGAGAGAGGGAAAGGTACGGACCCAGGGGAACGCACATTCAATTAGTGTGGGAGTACATTAAAGAGCTTCGTCAGCAACCTCCATGACCTCCATGACCCGTGTGTATACAGTATGTGTGTGTGTGTGTGTGTGTGTGTGTGTGTGTGTGTGTGTGTGTGTGTGTGTGTGTGTGTGTGTGTGTGTGTGTGTGTGTGTGTGTGTGTGTGTGTGTGTGTGCGTGCGTGTGTGTGTGTGTAGGCAACTGGACATAAACTTCTGCTTGACTGTGATATGAATGAATGCAGTGTGCTTTGCGCTTGGATGAGGGAGTGTGGCCTACCCCAGCAGTAGAAGGGTCTTCTCAGGGAAGCAGTAGTCCTGTAGACTCTGACTGTTGGCTGTCTGCTCCACTCCCACAATGCAGTAGCCCTCACTCTTCTTCATCTGCAGGAAGTCAGCTAATTCTGCAGGCTTTACCTGATAGAGAAGAAATATAAAATGCTTTTAAAATAGTATGTAACAATGCATCGCGAGACAGTTCATTATCGATACAAATATGAGACGATTCAAAACGTTTGCACAGATATGCCTTAGGCTGGTCACAATAAAAGACCACTCTAAAATGTGCAGTTTTATCACACAGCACAATGCCACAGATGTCGCAGGTTTTGAGGGAGCGTGCAATTGGCATGCTGGCTGCAGGAATGACAACCAGAGCTGTTGCCTGTGAATGTTCATTTCTCTAACATAAGCCGTCTCCAAAGGCTTTTCTGAGAATTGGAATTGGAATCGGAAAACGACTTTGAAGATGGCTTATGGTAGAGAAATTAACATTCAATTCACAAGCAACAGCTCTGGTGGACATTACTGGAGTCAGCATGGCAATTGCACGTTCCCTCAAAACTTACGACATCTGTGGCTTTGTGCTGTGTGATAAAACTGCACATTTTAGAGTGGCCTTTTATTGTGACCAGCCTAAGGCACATCTGTGCAATAATCATGCTGTCTAATCAGCATCTGGATATGCCACACCTGTCATGTGGATGGATTATATCGGCAAAGGAGAAGTGCTCACTAACACAGACTTAAACAAATTTGTGAACACAATTTGAGAGAAATAGGCCTTTTGTGTACACAGATCTTTGATTTCAACTCATGAAGTTGGAGCAAAAACAAAAGTGTTGCATTTATATTTTTGTTTAGTGTAGTTCTTGTCTGAAAGAAAAAATGCATAATTTGTCTGAAATCTGATTTTGTTAAAAAAATCTTGAGAAAATCGTATTGTGAATCATATCGAATCGTGAGTTGAGTGTATCGTTACATCCCTATAAAGTAGCAAACTCTGTGTTTGATTCTATGAGAGTAGACAATAACTGAAGACTGTTCAATTGACTGAGAGAAGAGATACTACTGTTAAGTGAGAGCTCTTCAGTGGTACAGAGTCAGATGAACACCGAGGCGTAGAGTGAAAGTGTGATAGCGTCGTCTGTCGTCTTTCACCTCAAGCAGGGGGAGCCACAGTTCAGAGGAAACACTCAGGGCTTGGAAGTGCTTATCGCTGACGTGACGAAGGCTGTCGAGCACCAGAGCACTGGCACCAAAGATTTCACAAGTCCTACATAGCCCTACAAGACAAGGGAAATAAAAAGATTCACAATAACAGGTATAATAATAAGTACACAAACATCAAAACGAGTCATTAAAAGATTGATAACGTGGCATAGGTCGAGAGCTAGACAGACTAGATAAGCAAACGTTATAGTCACTCGGAGGATGAATTCATATTAAACATTTACAACACAGCACGCCCTAGCCTTTTATACAACCCCATTGTGTCAATATTTGTTTTTAAAATAGGTCTTCCCTCTGGGAAAACTCATTTCAATCAAAGCCAGTTTGATATCAACCGATATGCCGGTGGAGAACATAAACCAGGAGTCATTTATGATCGTTGCAGTTACTTGAGCAAACTCTATTTTGGAGTGAGGTGATTGTTTTTGTAGCATGTCTGTGTTTGCCCACTTTAAACCAGATAACCATTGTGACAGCCTAGCAACAACATCCACAAACATTCTCGTAGTGACCTACTGACAGGGCCTGACAACAAAACACACCAACAAATAAATAAATGTGTCTCCATCCTGACGAGCTGAACCAGGTTATTAGCCTTGACTTAAAGAGTAACAGAAATGGATTTGGGTAGATAGAACTCTGACCTCCTAGATTGGTGGGCTTGTCGATGAGTGAGGCGACCACCAGGAGGGCGCCGTGGAGTTTGCCCAGGCGGGCTGCTCTCTGCTGGGGCACCAGCTGTAGCTCAGGCCCCTGGTCCTGGATCCCCAACCTCCAGGGGGTCATCTTCTTCTGGACCTCGGCCCATCGCTCCTCACGGCCCTGCTCACCTACCAAACACAACACCAAACAGATGAACCTCTTTAACAACACCATCACCCCTTGTGTATCAAACCTACATTTGCACCAGTAGCTGCATAGTCTCAGCTGCTCCCTAGTGACGGTACCTTTGTCCTGCTGGACCCAGTCCCCAGGCTGCAACTGGCCCAGGTCAGGGACAGGGTTCCTCAATGTGAGAGATGAACTCTCCGAAAACGTCACCAGCTTCTCAAACTTCCAGGGCAGAATCCACTCATCATCTGCCAACTCTGACAGGCTGGGAAAAGTGTGGAATATGGTCTAGAATAGGAACGAAAAACAAATATTTCAAAGAAATCATGTAATAAGATGTTATAGTTTGTCAAAACTCTCAGATTTCACCAATACAATGTAAAGACCCACCTCAACACTATAATCCCTTATAGGATCAAAGGCACCAAAGAAGAAGTGGTCCTGAATCCTGGTCCAGTTCTTATTTGCATTTCTGTAGGGTAGGAGTAGTTATTTCATAAATCAAACTCGTGGGAGAAAATGGACTAACTTATATGATTTTCTGATGCCGATGTCACTCACCCAGTACTCTGCATGACCTCAGCCTGGTGCAGACAGGCCTTCACCACAGTTTCCAGACCCCCAAGCCCATCAGGACCCCCCACGGCCTCCTCTGCCTCAACCGTGGCCCCTTTCAAAGCCCAAACCCTCTTCAGGGCCAAGAGGGCATACAGGCGTACACTGAAGTTGTGGCTGAAACACCATTGCAGGGTCACATCCATGGCTTTCCGCCACTGCAAAGCCTGGGACATAGAGGGGGATCAGATGTTCACGAGAGGAAGATGTGAGGTACAGAATAACGGTTCCTGGGTCTAATCTAATCAGATCGTACCTTCTCTTTGAGTTGAGGCATGATGACGTTTAAGTGGACCAACACAGACAGGAAAGTACAGATGCTCGTCTTGGTCTTTTCTTGATCCTGTACACACAAACCACACCGATAGGACAACATCACTGGCAATAGAGGAGTTTGTGAGCATCAGTAGTTCTTGGGCTGTTGCACAATGGACCTATCACTAAGCCACGCACCCTTTAAAAACTCAGACAAACAAACAACGCTTCACTGACAGTGACTGACTGACCGACCGTGACTGAATGACATTCAATGACATACAATGGCGGGAGTTGGCACATTTCTGATTTCTGATACCACAGCAAGTAATAGACATGTTTTTTTAGAGAAGAATATTTAGTCTAGAAGCTTTTCGCCATCAGATATTAGCGAGTTGTTTGTCAGAGTTTTCTGCCTGTAGTGACTTTTGCTGTGATATGATTGGACAATTTCTATTTTGGGGCGTGGCTTAGCGATAGGTCCATTGTCCACGCAGTGCTAAACTGCCACAGTGTGCAGGGGTGTTGCAGGCCGGGTTACTCACCACACTGAAACAGGCCCACAGGCTGTCCATATGGCCCGGGTACCGGACCAGGATCAGCACCATCAGCCACTCTATCAGGTACTTGACTGAGGCCTGGTTACTGCAGAACCCAGCCTCATACACACGGCTCAGCACAGTGCCCAGAAACTCCTGCTCACACACACACAAACACTGGGTTACTCTCTCATTGTCTGTTAATGAGTATGCAAACTGTGTGTAATGTAGTATGTATGTGAGTGTGTATGTAGTATGTATGTGAGTGTGTGTGTGTGTGTCTCTTACCTCCCTCAATTTGGGCAGCAGAAGCAGTAGCGTCTGCCACACCCTGTTTTTCAAACGATGCTGCAGAGAATTGGTATAATAACGCACTTTTGACTTGGATATCTCCTCGTCCTGACAGAGAAAGAGAAGAGGGTGGAATTAGGTAGCAAAAGAGGGCCTAACTTCCAGACAGGGATAACAAGTAGCCGACAGGCATTATGAACAGGCCATATTATCTCCAGCAGAGTCTGTGCCTTGCTCGGCGCCGCCGGTACCTTCCTCAGCAAGCGCAGGACCAGCTCCTCTATCAACCTCTCGTGCTGCTGATTGGAGGGATCCAGGCGGCTGAGGAAAGCCAGGACACACACACGGGGGAACTGGTCATCCCTGTTATCACTGAGAACCAGAGAACACGACAAGGCTGTTACAGGACCCCGGCCGCTAGGACAAACAGACTGAAGGACAGCTTCTACCACAGGGCCGTCAAGGCCCTGAACACAGAAAAGGCCTAAGTTCTGGGCCCAGGACAAGTCCGGACGGACTGTATGGCAGCTAGTGCTGAGGCACAAACATGTACATTTTCAAGCCTGCAAACTGTGACACTTTAAAAAAAATGTGAAAAAATACTTTCTTGTGAAATATGACAACCCTATTTGACTATCTGTGCAGTATAGTACAGTGGATTGTGTACATAGCCTCTATTGATGTAAACCAGCTCCTTACCTTCTTGTGATTTTATGCATCTATGCTTTTTCCAAAATGTGTTTCTTTTTCCTTTCTTAAACACCAGGGGAGCCTCCCCTCCTAAATTTCGTTGTTTGGTACCTGTACTGTAACAATGACAAATAAAGTCTATCTATCTATCTATCTATCTATCAGTGTGAGTGAGACCCCTAGTGGCTGTGTTCAGAGCCACAGGCCATAAATAAATGCCGTTCCAGACAGTGAAATGACTTCTGTTAGAAAGCAGCTTACCTGGTAATGACAGCGTTAGCAGTGCACTCCTCTCCAAGATGCTCCACATAAGACTGGACCTCCTGAATAAGTCTACGGAGGAGAACATTATATCATAATAACTCCCGGGATGACCCTCCATAAGTGTTTGAAAAACCACTAAAAAAAATGACCTCTTTAGAAGTACCTTTGGTCTCTTCTGAACACTGGTCCATAGACGCAAGCTTCTGTGAGGACGTCCATATGGGTGAGAGCACTGGAGAACATAGCGTCAGCGTGGCTTTGATTAGGCGGGCAGGAGGACGGCAGCCAGGTCTTGCAGCAGTGCTGAATCAGCACGTTGAACACACCCGTCTTGGCCTGAGATAGCTCTATCAGCTCACTAGCTACCTGCCGAGGAATCAAACACAGAAATCGTATTATTTATTTTTTTAAACTGCATAAATTCCTGTTCTTAAAATGATGTCACACACTTAGTAGGGTTAGGGTTATGACACAATAACCACATACATTTTCTATATTTTCAGGGGGAAAAAAACGAAATTAATCTTAAACAAACAAATGGCCTGATCTAGGCTCATTGAGCGATCTATGTACCTGTTGCAGGGTGGCGGTGAGCCTTGGGGCCTGTGCATCTGTCAGCCCCAGTAGACCGTGTTGGAAGGCCATACACACAAAGGCACTGAGGGTGGGCCAGAAGTCATGTGGGTTACTGCTGAGTCCCTGTACCAGCTCCCAGGACAGAGTCACAGCTTCCACACACAGGGCCTCCTCAGACAGCGCCACCTAGTGGGGGCAGACAGACAAGTACAGAACCCATAATATCTTATCTGAAACCATGTTCATTCAGTAGGCGAGAGGAGAGCTGGGGGAACGATGTACCGGTTAGCTCATGGCGGAGTCTGCTCCAGTCGAGGCTCACCTGTGGCAGCACTGCCTCCATGAAGTCCAGGACAGGCAGCACCAGGTCACTGGGCAGCAGGGCCAGCGCCTCCACGGCAGCCTGTAGGGCCCCAGAGGCCAGAGAGACCGCCTCCACGGACCCCGGGGGGACCTCCGTGTTCTTCACGGACTCCGCCCACTTCAGGAAGCTCAGGCATCTCCACTGGTCCCGTACGAAATGAGCGGCCATGCGTCCCCAATCCTGCAGCAGGGGACCCTGCTCTCCACCGCTATGAACAGATTACAAACTCTCACCACCGTGACGTCGACATCGATAGTCAAAACATTATCTTGTTATTATTTGTATTATTGTAGGAATGTTTTTAGCTTTGGCCCAAAGAGATGGAAAGCAGAAAGGGGCTTTCCCTGGCTTAAAATAAGACTCAGTGGTAGAAGTGGAGGTGAAGCATGCGCATGCACATTTTATAATAATCGTTGTGCTAACATTGTAATAGATATATAAACACCTCAAAAAAAGTTTGGAAACGTTATTTCAGTCGATTCGTCCTCCCCTTTAATAACACCAATTGGTATTGTATTTTATATCGTTGGAAAGCCTGATTAGTCACCTTTACAACGAGGTACAACTTGTAAGGATCATGCATTCGTGGAATGAGCAACACAACGTGTGGGTAGCTACCCCAAAAAAGACCTCTTTTTTAATTTTTTATATCGGTTAAGTCATTAAAGCCGAGCAGGTGATTTTATATAGAAGGTGATCAAATACCAACATATCCTACAGCTGCAGCAAAACATGCGGAACGCGCATGACACACACACACACAGAAAGATCATCAGCTCATCGAATATGAAGTACACAAGAGTAGAGTAGGCTACACATGGAACCGGGAACGCGCATACAGCACTGAACAACATCCGTAGAACATAAACTTGTGACTGACAGTCACATATATACATACATACACACACACACACAATGAAAGATCATCAGCTCATCAATACGAAGTAGGCCTACATGAGAGTACACGCACAAAACCGGCTAACGTTAATGTTTACACAAGTAAAATCACAGTGTGACAGTCAGATGGAGCATTCGGTAAACAACCAACAGCAACTCTTACCTTTGATGACACCGACATGATCTCTGTTTACCCGTACCTCCGCCGTTCTGTTCATGGTGATTTTAAAGGCAATAGATTATTTTTGCCCCGCACATATTGCTATGAATAGTTCGAAGCTAGCGTTAGGTGCGAGGCTGCTTGGTTAACCCATTAGCGGGAACATTATTTGTTTCACAAAATAGCCTGATTTAGTTGACCATGAACATCAGAGACATACATTACGAATGTTCATCTAAAATACTCTATACTGAGCACTGGTATAAGAACATGAACCAGAGAACAGCAGTAAATGCAATAACCCACAGTCGTCGCTGATGATGTTGCATTTTCGATTAGGATACGTATGGGATTAAAGGGACCGGCGCCGGGCGAAGAGAGAGAGAGAGAGCGCCTGTTGAGAGCGATTCAGTCTCGATTGCAGTGCGAACACAAACGACGAGGTTAATTGCAACATTGTAACATATTGTAACTTACTACACCCTAAATCGTAACGAAATGTAGGTCTGGAAGCGGCCTAAATCTAGCTTCAATCTGCTTTTTTTCTGTTCTCCGGTCATAATAACTGAATCAATTAGTGGCGGAGAAAATTCATTCGTGGCGACCCGCCACGAATCAATGCATATAGAGGAAACACTGTATATATATATATATATACCAAGGGGAGGGAGAGAGAACAAAATGAGGAATGGAGCAAGGGGATGGTGTCTCATTCAGCAATTCAAGCAATATCATTCATCCATACTGCACAAACTATGACAACTCTACTGACCCTGAGGAGTGGTCTGCTGTTGGAGGCTTGAGCAGCGTCTGATTGAAGCACCCCGGTGAGAGAGGGGAGGCTGAAGGAGGGCAGGGGCCAGGTGTGTCGAAGTAACCAGTCTGAGAGACCAGTAAAGACATGGTTTCTGACTGACTCTCAATCATGTTCTCTTTCGCAAGATCACACAGCATGCCTAAGGATTTCATAGCCACCGCCCTGGCTACCTGGTCACCTACAGAACGGATCTAGATGCAAACAGACAGACACAGACAAGACAGAAACAGGTATGCGTGTATTAGCATAGCGGATTGAGTATGTCGGCTGTGCTAACCATCCATGAAGTCACAAGTAAGCATGTACCTGTTCTGTTGGCTCTTGAAGGGTCTTGAGGTTATATCTGATGAGCTTGGGGTAATAGGTTTGATGCATGTTACAGCTGTAGCGCTCTATGCCAGTGTACCTCACCACCAGCAGGTTCAACACAGACAGGTAGAGGTCAGCCCGGTCCACATCACAGAGCTGCAAACCAGCACAAACAAGTCAGCAGACAGGGACAACTCAATAATCAATAGCTCCTCCTCCTCTTAACTCATTCATAACCCAACGTAACAATACCAGTCAGAGCACCAGAAGTACCACACGAGGCGACTTTCTAGTCCCATTTAGGAAAAGTAAATTTGGTCAATTATCATTCTCTGTTATAGCAATACAAAACTGGAACTCACTGCCTACCTACATAAAAAATATACATACATACTCCACCTTCACAACACACCTTAAGGCATGGCTTTGCAATAACTATAACGGCATACATTAATTTCTGTCAGATGTGACGTGTGTGTTGTATGTACACCTCTATCTTTGCTACCCGCCTGCATATGTCTGTGTGTGCTTCAATGTCTGGATGCTGCTGTGCCTGTATGTTGCTGTGTCTGTATGCTGCTGTGTCTGTATATTGCTATGACTATTTGCTCTTCCTTTGTCCCCTTTGTACTGTTCTTATCTCAGGTACTGTATTGATGTTGCTGCCATTTGTGCTTGAATGTCTGGTCTCCCCGGCATGTTTGTGCTTGCTCCAATTGTGCTTGATATGTTTGTATGTCCTGCTCCATTTGTTTGTGTTTGCTGCAATTGTAATTTTTTAAACTAATGTATTTTATTTTAGGGAGCCTATTGTCAACTGGCCCGGGGACTACAGCTGGAAATTAGCCATGTAGGCTAAAGCTGCTCCATTTACTGTTGTTACAGTTAATTAATGGGGACTGTCCACGACATCATAAACTAATAAACTAAACTAAACTAAATAGCGTGTGTCAGATAGAGATTTTCACCTCCTGCAGTTCTCCACTAAGTCTTCGGAGGATGAACTCTTGGACGGGTTCCACTGCATCGAAAACCAGAGTATCCATGGCAACCGCGACACTGTCCTCTGCACAAATAAAGACCACAGAAACCTTTATTTGAAATACAGATCTCTCCCTTACACTAAACTATCGATTAATGGTCATTGTGAATCAGGAGACATCATATTATCACAAACCCTGTTCTTGGTCCAGACCCGGGCAGCCGGGTTTGCCTCGCAGTCTGAACAGTCGTAGCAGTAGCTGCAGGCTCTTGTCGGTCTTGCGCAGCGGCAGGTAGACGTTGGTGCGGAGTCTGCTCAGGGTGTCCAGCAGGGGGCACAGGAGGGACTTCAGCTCATCGCCTATCTTTACCCCGGGTCTCTGCTTCTCCACATCCACACACACCAGGATGGCTTGGGCCAACAGATCTCCTTCCCCCGGGTCAGGTAGAACGTCCGTCTGATCTGTACAACAATTACAACAGTTACATGTATCTATAAATGATGTGTATCGCCATGCTTCCAGCAATGTGCAACATGCTAATTGAGAGTATTTTTTTTAATGGCACAGTGGTTGTCATCAAATGTGGAATTCCAACTCTACAATCATTTTCCTCTATTTCCCTCTCTCTCTCTCTCCTGCCTCACCGGTACTGGGTGGGACTCTGAAGAATGCCTCTATCTGGTGTTGAACGTAGCCTCTCACAGTCTCTCTTTCCAGGGGAGCATGGGTACCACCACCACCTTGCTGTGAGTGGGAGCCTCCATCTCTGAGACACGGCTTGAAGTTGCCCTCGTTGTCTGCCAACCATTGAATTAGCTGGATTGGACACAGACATAAACAGCAAATCAGATTACAAAGTTAATCAGATTACAAACTAAAGGTTTCCCACATTCCCATCGCATCCCATCCCCATACCTGATTCCAGAGCGTTGTCCCTCTGCAAAGAGACTCATCTGCATTGAAGTGCACCAGAAAACTGAAGACATCATCCAGGGACACTGACGTCTGCAAATAAGCAGATTTCTTTGCTCATATCTGTATATATATATTAAAGATAATGCATACTCCGTTTTTCAATATAATTATTAAATGGGGTTTACGTAGAAGTCACACAAGAAAGAAAAGATTGTGGCCTCACTCTCATAACTCATGCTGTATTTAGATTTTACATTTCATTGTACCAAATGTTGCGACGCCTCTATTCAAACAAACTGGCTACGATGTCCTACCACGTCTGTAAGGCAGAGGGCGCTGTGCAGGAGGAAGCATTGGGCGGCCCCTCTTAACAAGACCTGGTGCGTGATCATGGTGCAGCGAAGCACTTCCCTGGAACATACCACAGCATGTCTCTCAATCCATATTCAGCCATAGCACCATGACATCAACCGGCGACAATAAAGGATCAAGGCATAAGTCAAGTATGAGGCTTCACACTACCTGAGGGCCTGCAGTCCATCAGGTCCCAGGAGAGGGCAAGGAGGGAGGTGAGACAATGCCTTGGAGAGGAAGAGGATGGGTACTGCACACCAGTGGTGAGACCCCATCCTCTGGATCAGCTGCAGCAACACAGAGCCTGAGGAGGAGAGTAAGAACATGTAACAGTACAGTGTCCCTTTTACTAAAGCAGGAACCTACTGAGGACGGTTACCTTCAGAAAACAATCCTTTACCGTACCTCTGCTCTCCTGTGGCAGGCTACTGAAGAAGGTGACCATGAAGGCCTGCAGTTTGACCCCCAACTCAGGACACTCCCCAATGCCTGCGGTCCTAGATAGAGATTAAGTACTGTACGTGTTATCATTTTGAACAGGATTTTCTCGAAGCAATTCTTTCTTTACTACTATTCTGAATCACTATCTGCACCTTCTACTGTTAGAGTGTGTGTTGTGTCATGACTCATGTCAGGTCATGGTGTGGTATGACTGTGTGGTGATGACTCACCTGTGGAAGAGGGAGCTTTCAGACAGCACATCCATGAAGGGACCCACAATAAACTGGGGAACAAGTGAATAAATAATCATACACAATATGACCCTACTGATTCAGAACAAAAACGGCACTATCAACAACAAAAAAACATAGGCCTCAGTGTTTCCCCTAGGTTTGCTGCCTTGGGGTGGTGGCATGGACCGTGGCATGGACCCCCCCCCCCCCAGGGGGTAAGACCCTGCGACATACCAGCGTCATGTCCAGGGGGTGTACTAACTTGTACATTAAGCCGCCTCACGCTACGGAAACAGGAGATAGGCTCCTGCCCTATGGGCCATTAGGCTCCAGAACCACCGGTTCTCAAGGCTACTTACTTATGTGGTCTTGACTACCTGTCCACTTTCTCACCTGGTTCTTGCTCTCTCTCTCTCTGGTGTGCCGACACCATCCTGCTCTTTCTCCTTCTCTCCCTCTCTATCCTCCTCTCCCTCTTTTGCTGTCAACCAAAAGGCAAACATAACAACCAGAGTATTTCTAATCTAATAAGAGGTATAAATTGATCCATATCAATTTATAACATAATTATAATAGCTTTTGGATTGCTGTGGGCAATGCAGTCAGATAATGTCATTTTGACATTACTCTCACCTGAAAAAAGATCATGTCCAACTATTAAAAAAAACAGACATTTCCAATGCTTCAATCCACTGTCCATGTACTGTAAATATGCCATTATGGTATTACCATGAAGCCCAATTCTAGCAGAATAAGAAAGATTGTATATCTACTTTAACTAAAATAATAAAGTCAAGTGCATCCAGTTAGCTCTTTAGCTGACAAGTGTGCACTAGCTCATCTCATCACCTCTGAGCTAGCTAGCTTGCTAGTTCTTTGACTATTTACACCATGGAATTATAGTCAGACACTTTCTAGTCACAATAATAACGACCAATTTTAACCAACGTTCTCTGTCAGAACACTCAGCAAGTATATTTGCTAACGTTTCAACTTGCTTACTTTCTCGCGTCTCGCGCACACTCGCGCACACACTCGTCTCGCGCACAATGTTGTATTATTCTCCAGCGCGCGAAACGAAGTGTGGAGAGATAGGTTTGACTATGCGAGACTACTGGCGGACTTATATTATGTTACCAACGAGCCTATGGGCTTGCCACTCGCCAGATTCGGGTTGGGTGCGTTTAAAAAACGCTGATATTTTAGCCTGCTTGTCAGATGTTTGGTGTTTACATCCGTAATAATTCCTCTTTCTAAGGGGGGCGGGTGGTTCCGTTGGGGGGGCGGCCCGCACCACTGGGCCTACACCAGCACATCATAGCCTAAATTAAACAATGAATATAAATAAAAGAGAAAAGGTTAGCCTAGCCTAGCTTAGCATCCCTGGATGGATAAACATTCTACACCAGAGACATTCTGCCTCTAACCTGTGAGAAGGCCAGGGCAAAGTCTGGGTGTTGGAGTGCCTGGAGCTCCAGCAGGTGATCCACTCCCTCCTTCATCACTGACTTGTTCTCACTGTGGAACATGCGCTGGTACACACACAGCAGCCAGGACGCATGTAACAGGCCAGTGCCTGAGAGCAAGTCAGATTGAGGATTGTCAAAGAAAGAAAGGGGATAAAAAATATGAGGCGATAAAGGTTTGGGTTGACACACACACAAGGAATACACACAACAGATTACTCTGTGACCTTCTTCTTCTTCTTCTTCTTCTTCTTCTTACCCTGACCATCATTTGCTGCTGTTTGGATTAATACATCAATTCTGTTCAGCACAGGCCGGACAACGTGAATCTGTAGAAGAGAATAAAACGACAAGCGATATTAGCAACCGGCAACTATGGCATGCTGTTGAAATTGATTCAACAACTGCTGATAAACATGGCATTGTTTCAATACACAATCTGATGTTGATGTAAAACACAGAGGAAATAAATATTCCTACCTGGTTTTCCTCCAGGGTCTCCATGACCAACGCATAGTCCTCCCAGAACTCCCGCAGCAACTTCCTCTTGTCAGGTGCCCATCTGAACATCACCTCCTCACCTGCAAAGGTTGTTGTAAGGTGTTATAGACAGTGAACCTATTTGATTTAGTTTGGACATTATAGGACGGGTCACAACTGGCCTACTCGATAGGAAGAATGATCATGCCCATTCTCATACAGTCGAAGTAGGTATTAGCCTAACTGGATCTCTTCGGTGTAAAAGTTGCATTTACAGAAAGCAAACGGTTTAATCACAATGTATATTACTCCTCTTACCTTCCTCTGATGCAGCACTGCTGGCACACTCGACCCTCTCGTCCTCTGACAGGGCGACACACCTTTTCAACAGGTACAACGCCCGTTTCCTTGACACAACATCTCTGTGTGTCAGTCCGTCCTGAAGGATCCTCCAGAACTGCAGAGACAGCCTGGGGGGGTCAGGTCGAGCACAGGCAGATGTTTGGGCAGGAGGGGTGCACGGTTTGGGTTTGGCCAGGGGGAACAGGTTGTCAGAGAGAGCTGTCAGACACAGTAAGGTGCGCTCTGTCACCACAGGTGAGCTGTCACCCATGTGCCAGCTGCACAGATCGTCCAACACCAACTGTGCCGTGTTCACTTTGCTCTTCTCACTGGAGCAGTTGAGGAGAGTACATAGAAGTCTGACAGTGATTTTAGAGACCAATGCATCCGGTGACACCTTGATGCAGGACAAGGCGGATGACAGTGTCAACATGGTCAAGTGTTCATCTGATGAGAGTGCCGGTAGAAGAAGCGCCATCACTTCAATGGCAACGTCTATATCCAGGCATCCCTGGCTGTGCAATTCTTCCTCAGTCTCCCCACCAGACAGCTGAAACACCGGGAGGACAGCGCGGGCGACTCGCAGCGCGACATCTGTGTCACACGTGGAGACGCAGACTCCTAGGAGCCTACACACAGCATGGGTCATGTCTTTACCCCGGGGTACCTCCTCCAGCACACTGTCACCTTTGCATGTCACGTTTTCTTTAGAGATTTTTATAAGAAGAGGTAAACACTGAGCCCAAATAACGGACTCCACCTTTCTTAGAAAAGTCTCTCTTTTTGAAGTTGTCCAGGCGACTTGATCTCCGTGATCAGACGTCTCATCACACTGGAGCAGCTTAG
>NC_137674.1:8594681-8597181 GCF_963989245.1 Nansenia antarctica
GACTCATCCTATCAGTCAATTTGTTTAATAAGCTTAATAAGTGATGCAATCAGTTTGGCCTTAAGTGATATAATCAGTTTGTTCTTTTAAAGACATCTAAATATATTATTTTATTTTGCCTTAACAGAATAAAAGCTTGTAGAATTGCTTGTTGAAAGCTGGTTGCTTGAAGAATGCATCAATATCAAGAGATGAATGCTTGATGAAAGGATCCCTCAAAATTAAACTCGCTTTTAGTCTTGAACTATTTATTGTACTATCAATGTATCTGTCTATTAATGTATCTGTCTATTCTTGTTCTCTCCATGGGATGTAGTGACTTTAAGTACTGAGGAAAGCACTATACAAAATACATATTATTATTATCATTACTATTAGTATTATTATTATTATTATTATTATTATTATTATTATTATCATTACTATTATTATTGTTGTTATCACTATTATTACTATTATTATTATTATTATTATTATTATTATTATCGTTACTATTATTAGTAGTAGTAGTACTATAGGACATTCCTGTGCTGTGGTGTGTTTGTGTTGACGTCGAGCCGTTGCGTCAGAGCTCGGAGCTGTCCAACCGTCCCGGTGAAGCGCGAGACAGACAGTCACCGGAGACCACCGACCCTCCACACAACACAGGTACAGCTCCCGACCCTAACCCTACAATAACTACAATAACTAACCCTAACCCTACAATAACTTCATTTAGACGGGCGGTAGAAGATGAAAGATGACATTCAGGTTATCAAACGTTTAATGAGTTTCTGGTTTGTTTGTCGTTTATTATTTACTATCAATATAAGTTACTGTGACTGACGGTGGAAATGCGTGTTTAAGACATTTACTGTATAAGAGGCTTTTATGAGAGAATCTTGCTTCTGATTTATTTATTTAATATCCAGAAATTGCTTTTGAGAGGAGTTTTTCCCCATTTGATGTATATTATTAGATATTTGGAGTTTTGCTAATTCTATCATCTATGTACCGTTTCCTCCATAACTATGTATTATTCATTGCCTTTAAATTACTAAACAATTACATTATGATTATATTATAATGATTGGAGCACTTTGAGCTGCAACGTTTGCATGCAAAGCTATACAAATAGTTAAGTTAAAGTTATTATTATTATTATTATTTTAGCTCTATTCTCCAACAATTTGGATTTGAAATCAAACAATTACTGTGAGGTTAAAGTAGAGATTCTCAGCTTTAATTCAATGCTTTCTTTTTCTTGGGTTCACCATTTAGAAAGTGCTATGTTTTTTTACATACTCCCCCTATTTCAGGGCTAGAGTAAAAGTATTGGAAAAAACATATCATGTCCACATGAAGTAGGCTACTTCAGGATGGGTAGTGGTGGTAGTGGTGGTATAGTAGTGGATAGTGAGTTGGACTTGTGATCGGAAGGTTGCAAGTTCAAATCCCGCCTGAAACCACACCACTACTAGTGTGCCCTTGAGTAAGGCACTTAGCCCTCAGTTACTCCAGGGGGAATGTCCCTGTAATTCGTAATTGTAAATCGCTTTGGATTAAAAGCGTCTGCTAAATGGCCAAATTAAAATGATAAATTACTCATGTTTAGTATTTGTTCAACAATACTTTGCAGCAATAACTGGCCGAAGTCTGTCTGTCTGAAGTTATTGACTCCTCCGGATGCTTTTTGCCTAAAATTGTATCATCATCGCTTTTTGACTCTGAAATAAGTTGCTATGGCTATGCTCTGCTATATTTGGGGTCATTGTGTTGCTGTATGATGAAACTTCATCCAGGGGATTTGCAATTTCCTACCAGCCTGTAACAGTCTTCCTTATTTTACCAATCTGTAACAGTCTTCCTTGTCCTATACCAGTCTGTAACAGTCTTCCTTGTCGTATACCAGCCTGTAACAGTCAGGGTTAGGAGGGCCAGGAGCAGGGTGGAGCAGGGTGGAGCAGGGTTAGGAGGGTTAGGAGGGCCAGGAGCAGGGTGGAGCAGGGTTAGGAGGGTTAGGAGGGCCAGGAGCAGGGTTAGGAGGGCCAGGAGCAGGGTTAGGAGGGCCAGGAGCAGGGTGGAGCAGGGTGAAGCAGGGTGGAGCAGGGTTAGGAGGGTTAGGAGGGCCAGGAGCAGGGTGGAGCAGGGTGGAGCAGGGTTAGGAGGGCCAGGAGCAGGGTGGAGCAGGGTGGAGCAGGGTTAGGAGGGTTAGGAGGGCCAGGAGCAGGGCGGAGCAGGGTTAGGAGGGCCAGGAGCAGGGTGGAGCAGGGTGAAGCAGGGTGAAGCAGCGTGGAGCAGGGTGGAGCAGGGTTAGGAGGGCCAGGAGCAGGGTGGAGCAGGGTGGAGCAGGGTATGTAGGGTTCAGAGTCTCCTCTGCTACTCCTCCAGATAGGAGATATGCAGCTCTGCCTGATACAGGGCTGATAGGGGAGGTGATAAGCCAGGCTGATAGAGGGGCTGATAGCGGGGTGATAGGAGGGAGGGGGGGGGGGGGGAGGGGGATGCAGGGAGGTGCAGG
>NC_137674.1:8602181-8714681 GCF_963989245.1 Nansenia antarctica
TCCCTAAACTGGTACCAAGGCCACGCCCCCTCTGTCCCTTAGCCATGCCCTCTCTGTCCCTTAGCCACGCCCTCTCTGTCCCTTAGCCACACCCTCTGTCCCTTAGCCACACCCTCTGTCCCTTAGCCACACCCTCTGTCCCTTAGCCACGCTTTCTCTGTCCCTTAGCCACGCCCTCTCTGTCCCTTAGCCACACCCTCTGTCCCTTAGCCATGCTTTCTCTGTCCCGTAGCCACATCCTCTGTCCCTTAGCCACGCCCTCTCTGTCCCTTAGCCACGCCCTCTCTGTCCCTTAGCCACGCCCTCTGTCATTAATACTATACTACTACTACTACTACACTACTACTACTACTATTATTATTATAATACTATACTACTACTACTACTATAATACTATACTACTACTACTACTATTACTGCTACTACTACTACTACTACTACTACTACTACTACAATACTACTACACTACACTACTACTACTATACTACACTACACTACTACAATACTATACTACTACTACTACTACTACTACTACTACTACTACTACTACTACTACTACTACTACTACTACTACTACTACTACTACTACTACTACTACTACTACTACTACGTGACTCTGTCTCCCCCTGCAGGAGTTCTACCAGTACTGCTACTGTACTGTACTACTACTGTGTGACTCTGTCTCCCCCTGCAGGAGTTCTACCAGTACTACAGCAAAAGCAACAAAGTCGGAGACCAGGCCACCCAGCTGGAAGGTCAGACACACTCACACACGTGCGTGCACACACGCACACACGCACACACACACGCACACACGCACACACACACACACACACACACACACACACACACACACACACACACACACACGGTCTGTCTAATAAGCCAGTTGGAAAGAACAATCTGATTGTGTGTGTGTGTGTGTGTGTGTGTGCGTGTGTGTGTGTGTGTGGCCATGGGCATGGTGTGTATGTGTGTGTGTGTGTGTCTCAGAGAGCCCAGCAGGGGAGACCACGCCTGTCTTCAGCCCCGCAGACGACAACAAACCTCACATCTCCATGACAACTATCTTCAAGAAGGTTAGGCCACACACACACACACACACACGCTCACACACCCACTCAGACTAACTAACTTGCACTCACCATCTACCTGATGAAAGACATACTTGACCCCCCCATACTTGTCCCCCCCTCCTCTTGTGTGTGTGTGTGTGTGTGTGTGTGTGTGTGTGTGTGTGTGTCTAGATCTGGCTGATGGCAGTGTGTGTGTGCTTCGCCTTCACCATCACCATAGGAACCTTCCCTGCTGTCACTGTGGACGTCAAGTCCACCATCGCAGACGGAGGAACCTGGGGTATGGCCGTGTGTGTGTGTGTATTACATCAATCCTGTGATCTATACACCGGCTACCAGTCTCTCAGAGAATTTAATTCAAAGTACTCCTAATTACATACAAATCACAAAATGGTCTTGGACCAAAATACATATCAGATCTCCTCCCACCCTATATTCCCGCAAGGTCCCTAAGGTCAGCTGAGACTAATCAACTAATCATTCCAAGAGTGAAAACCAAACACAATGCTCCTGGAATAAACTCCCTGAAGAAATCAAACAGGCCCAAACCCTAAAAAAAACACTTGCATTTAAACTAAAAACCTTCATGTTCTGCAACAGTTATGATTAAACACTAAAACTTCTATCTATGTCTTTTTATCCATGAACTGTTTTCTTATTAAATGTTTTATCTCTCTCATGTAATGTACATACAATTATACTAGAATAAATAAATGATTAAACTTATTTACAGTCTTATGGTGGTTTTATCCCGTTGGACATCCTTTTACTGTCAGCTCACACATCTGGCTGTTTGCACATTGTTGTACTCCACTCAGCAGATATGGCAGTTTCATGACGTTGGTCAAGTCTTTTTGTGTGTTGGTGATCAATGGAAGTACGTGTCTCTGATGTCTTTGTACAGTTGGCAGGTAGTTAAAAAGTGCAGCTCTGAATTGCTCCATTTGTATGAAATGTGCTATACAAATAAACTTGCCTTGCCTAAGACCTCTCTACAGTTTCTCTACTGGAAATAATACATTCATTGTGTGTGTGTGTGTGTGTGTGTGTGTGTCTCAGAGGCCTACTTCATCCCTGTTTCCTGTTTCCTGCTCTTCAACCTGTGTGACTGGGCGGGCAGGAGCCTCACCGCTGTGTGTATGTGGGTAGGTCACACACACGCACACACTCACACACAACACGCACACGCACACACTCACACACACACGCACACACAACACACACACGCACACACAACACACAGACGCGCACACACAACACATGCACAACGCACGCACAACGCGCGCACACACACACACACACACACACACACACACACACACACCACAGTGCCCGTTTAGAAAGATTGTATGGAGTGTTGACCTGAGAGTGTGTGATGTCATCAATCGTTAATCAATAACCAGGCTGATAACCTGATCAGAGCACTGTGTGTGTGTCTCCCAGCCAGGGCAGAACAGCATGCTGTTGCCAGGGCTGCTGGTTGCCAGGGTGATCTTCGTGCCTCTGTTCATGCTGTGCAACGTCCAGCCGCGTCATTTCCTGCCGGTCTACTTCCTGCACGACGCCTGGTTCATCTGCTTCATGATCCTCTTCGCCTTCAGCAACGGATACCTGGCCTCCCTCTGCATGTGCTACGGCCCCAAGTACTACACTACCCATAACCATCACACTGCACTACCTATAACCACCTCACTACACACTATACCCATAACCACCTCACTACACTACCCATAACCACCTCACTACAGTACCCAGAACCACTTCACTGCACTACCCATAACCACCTCACTACACACTACACTACCCATAACCACCTCACTACACACTACACTACCCATAACCACCTCACTACACACTACACTACCCATAACCACCTCACTACACACTACACTACCCATAACCACCCCACTACACACTACCCTACCCATAACCACTTCACTACACTTCCCAGAAACCACCTCACTACACTACCCCTAACCACCTCACTACACTACCCAGAACCACCTCACTACACACTACCCTACCCATAACCACCTCACTACACACTACCCTACCCATAACCACTTCACTACACTTCCCAGAAACCACCTCACTACACTACCCCTAACCACCTCACTACACTACCCAGAACCACCTCACTACACACTACACTACCCATAACCACCTCACTACACACTACACTACCCATAACCACCTCACTACACACTACACTACCCAGAACCACCTCACTACACACTACCCAGAACCACCTCACTACACACTACACTACCCATAACCACCTCACTACACTACCCATAACCACCTCACTACACACTACACTACCCATAACCACCTCACTACACACTACACTACCCAGAACCACCTCACTACACACTGCACTACCCATAACCACCTCACTACACTACCCATAACCACCTCACTACACACTACACTACCCATAACCACCTCACTACACACTACACTACCCATAACCACCTCACTACACACTACACTACCCATAACCACCTCACTACACACTACACTACCCATAACCACCTCACTACACTTCCCAGAAACCACCTCACTACACACTACACTACCCATAACCACCTCACTACACACTACACTACCCATAACCACCTCACTACACACTACACTACCCATAACCACCTCACTAAACACTACACTACCCATAACCACCTCACTACACACTACACTACCCATAACCACCTCACTGCACTACCCAGAAACCACCTCACTACACACTACACTACCCATAACCACCTCACTACACTACCCATAACCACCTCACTACACACTACACTACCCATAACCACCTCACTACACACTACACTACCCATAACCACCTCACTACACACTACCCTACCCATAACCACCTCACTACACTTCCCAGAAACCACCTCACTACACACTACACTACCCATAACCACTTCACTACACTTCCCAGAAACCACCTCACTACACACTACACTACCCATAACCACCTCACTACACTACCCATAACCACCTCACTACACACTACACTACCCATAACCACCTCACTACACACTACACTACCCATAACCACCTCACTACACACTACACTACCCATAACCACCTCACTACACACTACACTACCCATAACCACCTCACTACTACACACTACACTACCCATAACCACCTCACTACACACTACACTACCCATAACCACCTCACTACACACTACCCTACCCATAACCACCTCACTACACACTACCCTACCCATAACCACCTCACTACACACTACACTACCCATAACCACCTCACTCCACACTACACTACCCAGAACCACCTCACTACACTACCCAGAACCACCTCACTACACTACCCAGAACCACCTCACTACACACTACACTACACACTACACTACACCCCAGCTGAGCGTAGCCTAGCTAACCTTCTTCTTCTTCTTCTGTCTCTACAGGAAGGTCGCTCCTCATGAAGCAGAGACTGCCGGCACCATCATGGCCTTCTTCCTGTCCCTGGGGCTGGCGTTTGGAGCCGCCCTCTCCTTCCTGTTCAGGGCCGTGGTCTAAGCCCCCCCCCCCGCCCCATTAAATCCCGCCCATTAGAACCTTCTCCTGTTTGTGTCTGTCTGGGAGTTAGTACAGTTAGTACCTCATCTTCGCCTGCAGCTCAGCACACAACATGTGTTGCTCTATACACTCACTGGACACTTTATTAGGAACACTACTGGGTAAGGCCTCCCTTTGCTCTCAAAACAGCCTCAATTCTTTGTGGCATTGATTCTATAACATGTTGGAAGCATTCCTTTGAGATTCTTGTCCATGATGACATGATTACATCACACAATGTTGGCCGATTTTACAGGTGCACTTTCAAGCTGTGAATCTCCCGTTCTATCACATCCCAAAGGTGTTCTATTGGATTCAGACCAAAACACTAGACCGTGTCACATACCTGCCATATACTGGTGACACATATAAATATATATTCCATCAGTCTGCATGTCTAGACTGTACATATGTTGTTAAATGTATTAACCGACTTATTTCCTTTATAGAAACAATATTTAGACGACTCATAATTTATGAGAATGTTAGCACTTTGTGTGTGTGTGTGTGTGTGTGTGTGTGTGTGTGAGTGTACCCCCATCTGTATTCAATCTGAAAACATTATCTCATATTGAGTATGACTACATGTTGTCATGGCTACACACACACACACACACACTCACACACACTAATACCAAAATGCACACACACACACACACACACACACACACACCACAATAACTGTTAATGTTTCACTGATGTCAACATGTTAAAACACCAAGGAGACAGTATGAGAGATACTGTAGATGGTGTTGTGTGTTATTATGACATCATACACACACACACACACGCAATAATATAACTGCCAAAGTCATTGTGGAGAACTCATGAATAAACATGAATGATATTTTTACACCTCTGGTCTGTACTTCTTGATGCTCCGCCCCCTGCTGTTAGGCTCCACCCCCTGTTGTGACCAGCCTGTGGTCTGACCCCTGACCTGTCTGTCAATACCTGGGAATGGTGGAAACTCTCTTCCTGGTTGGCTCTAGAATATCTGTCACCATGACAGACCTCCAGCTCTCTACTGCCCTCTGCTGCTCTCTACTGCCCCCTGCTGCTCTCTACTGCCCCCTGCTGCTCTCTACTGCCCCCTGCTGCCCTCTACTGCCCCCTGCTGCTCTCTACTGCCCCCTGCTGCCCCCTGCTGCTCTCTAATGCCCCCTGCTGCTCTCTACTGCCCCCTGCTGCTCTCTACTGCCCCCTGCTGCCCTCTACTGCCCTGTGCTGCCCTCTTCTGCTCTCTACTGCCCCCTGCTGCCCTCTACTGCCCCCTGCTGCTCTCTACTGCCCCCTGCTGCCCTCTACTGCCCTTTGCTGCCCTCTACTGCCCTTTGCTGCCCCCTGCTGCTCTCTACTGCCCCCTGCTGCCCTCTACTGCCCCCTGCTGCTCTCTACTGCCCCCTGCTGCTCTCTACTGCCCCCTGCTGCCCTCTACTGCCCCCTGTTGCCCTTTGCCGCCCCTGCTGCTCTCTACTGCCCCTTGCTGCTTTCTACTGCTCTCTACTGCCCCCTGCTGCCCTCTACTGCCCCCTGCTGCCCTCTACTGCCCCCTGCTGCTCTCTACTGCCCCCTGCTGCTCTCTACTGCCCTTTGCTGCCCTCTGCTGCTCTCTACTGCCCCCTGCTGCCCTCTACTGCCCCCTGCTGCTCTCTACTGCCCCCTGCTGCCCTCTGCTGATCTCTGCTGCCCCCTACTACCTAAACATGCAATAGGTTTTTGTCATCGTCATGGTTATAATACTCATCTGTCCACAAGACTGTTTTCCAGACCTCTGCAGTCTTTCAGGCACTTTTTGTTGTTGTTGCAAACTAACCTCATCCTTTTTGAAGATAACTAGTGGTTTGCACCTTGCAGTGAAGCCTTTAGCTCGGCTCGTGACGTATTCTGCGGATGGTAGTCCACTTCACTTGTGTTTTTCTTTTCTTAATTATGGTGATATTATCTTACTGAGCTCACCAGTGCTTTCTGTTTTTTTTAATGATGTTACAAACTTGATTTTGGTAAGTCTACGGTTTTGGTTAGTTTCTTATAGATTTCAGCCTCATAATGGTTTCAATGACTTTCATTGACACCACTTTGCTCCTCATGTTGACAGACACCAATAGCAGACTCCAAACGCAAGAAGTGTGATATTACGAATGCTATTTGGTGAGTGAAACCCAGAGGGCATGAAAAAGAATCAATTAAAGAACAGGCATAATCAATATATTTTTTATTTTTTACTTAATTACATTTCCCCACATCTGGACAAGAGAAACATACTAGAATAGTACAATCAGCAAGACCACTGCAGAAATAGCATACAGAAAATGGTCATGTTTTTTTCGTTTTTTTTACCCAAATGCCATTTTGTTTTTAAAAATAAAAGCTTTGTTCTGCTCTGGATCATGACCACCAGAAGCTCACGGAGAAGCTGATCTCCAAAGAACGCACATAATGCCAGTGCTTCACTGGGATGAACAGGACATCCCCAGGCCACAGCACACATTCTAGGTAAGGAGCATTTACAAACTCTGGGAACCGCACTACATCTGGACTCTCTACCTCCACCTGTATTGAAGAAAGCATATACCGTAAATGACATATTTCAGGCCTCTTCCCTGTTCAGAACAAATCCCTAACATGTACCAGAGAGCTAACATGTTAGGGATTAGAACTGGTAGAATGCATAACTAGACTTGAAGACCTAGACTTTGGAGACCTTTATACATAGGGAGTAAGGACATGGAAAAAAGGAACTTAATTCTTACCTGACTGGTGTTGTGTAGGAGCTGTGATTGGTGAGGGTAGAGTTTCTCAGTGTCCTCTGGGGAGTACAGACGTATGTACTTTTTCCCAACCACCTGTTGCACAAAAGGAAAAATGCAGTCACAAAATCTCTTCTGTCAGGAGTCTCCTTCCCTTCCCTTCCCTGTGGACATGTGTAAGACTCACCTGGGCCAAGAAGTTCTGTTGAGGATCTTGATGAAGAGGTGACACCGTACCTCCTGGACCAAACCAAGCATTGATGGTGATGTCATCTTCATCTCCCTCACCAAGACAGCAGTAGTCAGGGATACAAATGTCTTCTTTCAGTTCTGGTACCTTGCATTTTCCAGAATATATTTTTATTGACCATCAATGCAAATAATAATCATGAAATTTGGAGCACTGATGTACTACCAACTCCAGTTACTATCGTGCCAAATTCTCTTTGTTTTTATTGTAAAGTGCACTGTATTGCTTGTTTGTACGAAATATGCTATGTTAATAACATTTTATTTTACCCACCTGATCAAATAGTTGGTGCTGGGCAAGATATCCCAAACCGGTTGCATCCTATGTCAGATTCAGAAAGAGAGGATGGGAAACATAGAGTGCATGAATCCTAGTGTCATCAGAGTACTTGTTCACATCAACAATGACAGGGGATACAATGACCAGGATTACAGCACACTTACTTTTACAAGGATATAGCGATCTATAAATTCATTGACAGTAAGGAGAGTCTGTGACCATTCCTCATCAGTATATCTTGATCCCACTTCAACAGGTACAGTCCGACAACCAGCAACAGTTCGCAGGTAATCTAGGCTTCACAGAGGAGAAATCAAACATGTCTTTAAGTGTAGTATGAATAAGGCTCCTTAAAAACACACTTCTCACAGAAGAAAGGTCAATATGCAGTATGAATAGGCATGGGTTAACCGTTTTTGATAAGGTCAAAAGGTTTTCAAAAGTGTGTATAATTATGGGCAATGAGAACTAAGAGGAAGACATACACTTACACAACACATTATGCACAAAGAAAAGGTTACCTCCAGAGATGGTCTTTGAGGGCAGGCCAGTGGTCTATAACACCTTCTAATATGACTGGCTTTTGAGGAACCAGGTAACCTGTCTTGAAGCTCTCCAATGATGGACAACGTGTCCTTGGAACTGCTACTGCCTGTTTTACCTCAGGCATAGAGAGGCAGTCAATCTTTATTTTCTGTTGGGAAGCAAAGAGAAGGGAGCATTAATAAAAGAGAACTTCCAGACAAGAAAACAAAAACCACAGTGCATGATGGAAGAAAAGGAATATGATATGCTCCCATGAAATCCACCTTGGCAATAACCCCCTCACACAGATCCTCTACTTTCGAGTGGCTCCTCTTGACTTCATTTTGCAAGATCCTAACAAGGGTTTGTAACATATTGTTCATGATTGCTGCACCCATGAGGAGACCCATGTCACAAGTCCTTATGGCCTCCTGTACAGTAGCTGTTGAGGAATCCTTGTGGCACAAGGCTGCTACTTTGAACAGACAGCCGTATGAATACACACGCCTCCACTCTTTGTCCACATCACGCCATGTCCCTGTGTTAAGCTTCTCCCAGGAAATGTCCAAGATGATCTGAGCATATTGCCTCAGGGAAGAGACCCCAGTTTTACAGCTGTACAGCTGGTGCCTGGACCGTTTCAGCACATCCACCACGCTGGACTCCACCTTCTCACTGAACTCAAGTAGAAATTCTGCCTCAGTCAAAGGCAAAGCAGCAGAGATGGTTGACCACGGTTCTGCCATAAATGAATGAATGAATGAATGAATGAATGGTCTTTATTGTCATTGCTATAGTACAGGTACCAAACAACGAAATTTGGGAACGAGACTGGAATAGAGAGAACCTAGAACCATGCAACGGAGTGAAAAGAAATGCTCAAGCTTGTTTTATAGTGTTAGCGAGGCAAGATAGACTAGTTTCTGATTCAATTATATTTCATAGCTATGCAGCAGATCGGATAGGGCCAATGCAGAGGATAGTCTGATCACCTGCCATGCAGGTCGTTGCTGAATCATCATGTAAACTGTTAATAGAATAGCATTGCTACTAATTGCCCTATCCACTTACTGTACTTCCATATAGCATACAAACAAAGCTACAGCTACGTTATTTCATTCAATTTTCGTCTTTGAGGATGATATGCGTATCCTGCCTGATTTAGCAGCTTAACAAGTTAATCAAAAATAAATTAGCTAGCTAGCTAACCGGCCAGGGGTTTGAACTATCCCGTCTCTTTATCCGTAATGTTAAGGCAATTGGTTAAATGTTCTAAGTAGAGCAAATCATTAGAATATTGCACAAAAGAAAATACACATGTGAACACGCTGGTGTTCCGATAAATAACAGTCCGTGTGGAAAACGAGGATAGGAGCAGCGCATCCGGGTATGTTGCCCTTCCGTCATGCTCCCGCCCCTTTTTTAGGTGAAAACAGTCCCTTTAAAAAGCATGCTTTCCCTTCTTTCTAGATATAATAATGAACCTTTTCATATGGGTTTTTACTTTAACACTGAATCTGGAATAAGTAAAGCTTAATACAATATTAACACCTGAGAAATCAAATTTCAAATAAAAGACACCAACAGTGGCATTCATTTCTTAAATAAAAATAATATTATGCCTCTTTCTCCATCTGTAGCCTTTTCAGTTAATTTTCAATGGAATATGTTTTTCACAGGCCAACAACGACAACAAAAATAATAATGAGGATCATTTCCTTCAATGAAAATCCAACAATTCAAGTCCATGTCCTAGAGAAGCTGTTGTGTCCTGTTTATACCGCCAGTGGGCGCTAGTATGCAAGTAATGTATGCAGTGACGGAAGTGATGTATGCACTTCCGGAGGTGAAGAAGGGGAGTTGAATAAATGGCGAATTGAACAGCATCAGCGTGTGTCCCGGTCTCATTCTTTTACTAACTACTTCTTACTACAGAATACCACATTTTTGGCGACGAGGATGGCTATTTCCGTACCCTTACCTACACCGTTCATGCCTGTGCCAGGCGAACCTGCTATTTCTTTTCCTACTTGGTTGAGAATGTTTGAAAATTACATGCTTGTAATTGATGCTACCGGAGAAAAATGGCCGGAGGAAAGAAAGCGCGCGATTCTTCTTCATGCACTTGGGACCGAAGGACAAAGACTGTTCTACACTCTAAAGGATACGGGTGTTACCTACACTTCTGCCGTGGATGGACTGAAAAAGTACTTTGTTCCTAAGGTGAATGTGATTGCTGAACGTCACAAATTTCGACAGAGAGCTCAGGGTCCTGACGAGACGGTTAATCTGTTCCTTGCTTCACTACGCGAGCTAGCTGCAGCTTGTGAATTTGGTGCCATGGAGGAACAAATGATTCGTGATCAACTGATTGAGCGTGTTGCTAATACACGCATACGAGACAGACTTTTGCTTGAATCGGACTTGTCTCTGGACAAAGCTACTTCAATGGCCTTACAAATCGAGGCTGGACTACGGAACTCCAACGTTCTCTCTGGAGCTACAGCTTCGGTGAGAGCCATCGAGAAACAGCCGACGAGGAGGAGGTTCGACAAGGGCAAGAAGAAAGATCCGACGACGACTGCACCTGCCACGGTCTACAGCCAGCCAGCTACAACTGGGAATCAGCGCGCCTGCTTCCGATGCGGATCCACAGGACACTTAGCTAACAAGCCTACATGCCCGGCGGTTAAGGTGACTTGCAATACATGCGGAAAAGTTGGACATTTTTCCAAGGTGTGTAGATCGGCTCAAAAAGAGGTGCGTGAGGTAATGGTGAATGACGTTACTGTGCTTTACATGCAGGGGGCCGTCGTGAATGATAAAATTATGTGTACTGTACGAGTTGATGCAAATTATCATTCCCATGATGTTGAGCTGATAGTGGATACAGGCTCATCTGTTTCTATTATTCCAGAGAGTACTTACCAGACACTTTTCCATACATGTGTCCTTGCTGAGCCTACAGTGAATCTGATTACTTACTCCAGAGAGAAAATTCCTGTTAAAGGTTGCATGCATGCTACAGTTGTTCATAATGGACATTCAGTTACAGGTTCATTGATAGTGGTTGAATCAGGAAATGCATTGCTGGGACTAGATTTATTTGTAGCATTGCAGATGTGCATTGAGGGTAACAAAATTATTACTGTTAGCCCTGCTAGCTCTCCTACTGTGCTCCGAGCACCTACTGTACAGAGTACCACTCCACAGACCGAACCAGAGGTTCTAGTACAGGAGTTAGGGTGTGCAAAAGGTTTTATGCACAAAATACAGGTTAAACCAGATGCTGTGCCAGTACAGCAGAAACTGAGGAGGCTTCCGTTCTCAGTGAGGCAGGCTGTGACCGATGAGCTCGCAGATCTACAGGAAAAAGGCGTTATAGAACGTATAGACGCATCTCCATGGGTTTCCCCTATAGTTGTGACCCAGAGAAAGGGGGGAGGAAAGCCTCGCCTGTGTGTTGACCTCAGAGAACCTAATAAGGCAATCATCAGTGACTGTCATCCCTTACCGCACATGGATGAACTGTTCGCTGAGCTCCGTGGAGCCACAGTCTTTTCTACTATAGACTTAGCCTCTGCTTATCACCAGTTGCCATTGCATCCAGATAGCCGTGATTTAACTGCGTTTATCACGCATGAGGGTCTCTTTCGTTTCTGCCGAGTGCCATTTGGCCTCGCTTCTGCTCCTTCAGCTTTTCAGAAAATGATGTCGACTGTACTGACAGGCCTGCCAGGCGTACAGGCCTACCTGGATGATGTGATTTGCTACGGCATCACACAGCAGGATCACGATGTCAGCCTACGGAGAGTGCTACATGCTCTAAATGAAGTGGGACTTAAACTGAACATGCACAAGTGTAAGTTCAACCAGAAAGCTCTGCGCTTCCTGGGCCACACTGTGTCCAAAGATGGTCTTCATCCTGACCAAGACGGGGTCAGTGCTGTGGCGAACGCGCCTGCCCCGCACGACACATCCTCCCTGCGGTCCTTCCTAGGACTTGCATCGTGGTATAGTAAATTCATACCTGACTTCTCTACTGTGGTGGAACCGCTACGTGCTACACTCAGGGAATCTACTGACACTAAGTTTGAATGGACAGCGGATGCAGAGTCCAGTTTTACTGAGGTTAAGAGACTGATTACTGAGAGTCCTACCTTAGCATTATATGATCCTGAGGTACCTACTTATGTCACTACCGATGCTTCTAATGACAAAACAGCCAAAACTGCGCCTGCACCACTTACCCCAGTGGAACTGCCAGGTGGACCATGGGAGAAGGTGGCCATTGACATTGTTGGTCCCTTTGACTGTGCGACATGGGACTGCCGTTATGCTATTACACTCACAGACTATTACAGTAAGTGGCCAGAGGTGGCGTTTGTCTCTACTGTAACTACAGAGGCGGTTATTAGCTTCTTGACTACAGTGTTTAGTCGTGAAGGTAACCCTTCCTTCCTGGTCTCTGACAACGGATGTCAGTTTACCTCCCATGCTTTTGCAAGCTTTCTGGGAGAGAGAGAGATAAAGCACCTGCGTTCCAGTGTTTATTATCCAAGAGCCAACGGGGCTATTGAGAGATTTAATCGAGTTCTCAAAGAGTGTATTCAGACGGCTGAGAGAATGCACAAGCCATGGAAACATGTAGTAACAGAGTTCTTACTGAACTATCGCGCTACGCCGCATGCTACTACAGGAGCTACTCCCTTTGAGTTGCTGAGGAACAGAAAGATGCGTACAAAACTAAATGTCCTCCCTGTCTCACAACAAATTAAGTCACATGAGAAAGTGCAGGAGACAGTGAGACGCAAGCAACAGGAGAGTAAGGAGTACACAGACAGAATGAGGGGAGCGAAAGTGCCCATGTTCCAAGTGAATGACACCGTACGTGTCCGCAGACCGGAGCATGTAAAAAAGGGATCATCAAGATTCACAGAACCGCTGACAGTAGTTAGTAAAGCAGGACAGAATACATACCTGCTCAGTGATGGTCGAAAATGGAATGCATCCAAGCTTACACGCTGTCCCAAGGATGCTCTGTCTGGCACCAGTGGTGAAAAGGAGATTGAGCTAGAGGAGTTCACGGTGCCCGAGGCAGAGAATGTGTTTAATGAACCAGGTCCAAGAAGGAACCTGAGAGTCAGAAACCCACCTAGGTGGCTGGTAGACTTTGTGCCGTAGAGAACGTACTAAAAGGGTAGGATAGAACACGGTTCTAACTTAGTACAAAAAGGTCCTACAATGCAATGACAAAAGTGAATGTTCATTTCATGTTTCACTGTCATAAATTGTTTATTGTTGTTATTCATTATGCTGATTCATTCATTTTCATTTCCTTCGTTTTCATTTTATTTCAATTGTACTGACACCAGTCTACAGAATATTGCATTCGTTGAGGACTGTAATCCCTTTAAGAAAGGGGGAAATGTTGTGTCCTGTTTATACCGCCAGTGGGCGCTAGTATGCAAGTAATGTATGCAGTGACGGAAGTGATGTATGCACTTCCGGAGGTGAAGAAGGGGAGTTGAATAAATGGCGAATTGAACAGCATCAGCGTGTGTCCCGGTCTCATTCTTTTACTAACTACTTCTTACTACAGAATACCACAGAAGCACGGAAAAGTGCATAAAGAAAACATTCATTAAAGCTCTGTTTGCTCATCTTCATCAAAGAGAACAGTTGTTCACATAATATGGATGTAGGCCTACTGCCGAACATAGAGAGCATTTGAGCAGCTTCGGTGCGGAGGTGTGGCATTGTGTCAGGGATGAAACATGGGAACTGTGCAGCGCCCACAGCGTCATACTTTGACTTGAGCGTGTCACTCCACTGGAGTTCAATCAGCTCCATTTGGAGGTTGGTTGGTGCGCTTTCTGCGTCAACTGCAAACGGACTACTGAGCAGTTCAAATCAAAATTTCTGTGCTTCAAAGTAAACTCTGCGCTGAGTACGCGGATGTTTTCGTTACAGCCTCGTTGGCTCCGCACACAAGACCAACAGGTCTGTCCTTTACGGTCGTGAACCGATATTCTGTTACGTCTCTGGTAAGACCCCTTGAGTCAACACGCAGCTGAAATGCTGCCAATGAATGAATACATGATTATGTTAACTCATTCCTAAAAACGAGACAGTCTACACTGATTTTTACGAGCAGCGCTGAGCTGAGCTGTGACGTTTCACCGGCCAATCAGGTAGCGCTTCTTTTCTGAATATTCATTATAGCCTTAATATAGTGTGTGTTAGTACAGGGTATATACAGGAATCTTGAGGTTAATTTCAATACCTTTCTAAGACTTTTTAAAGACCGTGTCTATATTTTTCCAGACCTCACCGCCACTTGGAGCTGTAACCGTTGACATCAGTGACACCTTTAACTTAACAGTTTGAGTTTGCAACAGAACACTATCATACAACACAATGTCCGGTTCATCTTTGTTTTTTTAAATAAAACTAGGCCTAATAAATTCACGAAACTTTTACTAAAAGTGTTTAGGACTCAAACTCTTTGGACAGTCTAATTCAGGAAAAATACCTACAAAATTCAAGACCTCATAAAATCATGATAAGACTTTTTAATAAGGGTCTTGATTTTCCCAAAATTGATTTATCAACTTTTAATACTTTTCAAGACACCGCGGATACCCTGTTATAGCCTGTTATGTTCAATAATGGAGACTGAACTCAGAGCTTAGTCGGAACGTGTACTCCATTTAATCAACAACGTGTGTAACCCAAAACGTAATACGGCACGTCGTAAAGTCCCAACTGTCGTAAAACTACAGACGTAACATTCCCCCCCCCCCCTCACACAACCTAGGTGTGATATTCAGTCATGTAGTCACGCAAGTAATCGGGCCTGTTGCGTGCTCGAACCAGACGTGGCTCTGGTGCAGCCACAGCCACTGGTGGCGGCTCCACGCCTTGGGGCTGAGCTAGTGTAGGGCGGAGCCTATCGAGAGGCAGCTGGAGCTCCCGCCCCAGCATGAGGGAGGCTGGGGAGACTCCTGTAGTGGCGTGTCGCGTGGCCCGATAATGCAACAGCGTCTGGAGGAGGCTGGTGGTGAGCGTGCACCCTTGTGCCAGGTGGGCCCTGATGCCATTTTTCAGTGTTTGGTTCAGCCGTTCCACCCCCCGTTCGCAGCAGGGTGGTAGAACGCTGTGCGGATGTGGTGGATCCCTTTACCCACTAGATAGGAGGACAGTTCATGGGAAATCATTTGAGGACCGTTGTCAGTCGTGATCCTCTTGGGCAGGCCCCAACGTGCGAACAGAGCGTCGAGAATGTCGATCAGCACCTTTGCTGTGACCGAGCCCACAGGTGTCACCTCTGGCCACTTAGAGTGGAGGTCGTAGGTCAGGACGAGAAAACGCTGGTGATGTGGTACCCCATGCAGCTCGCAGCAGATATCCAGTTGCAGGTGCTCCCAGGGTTGAGATGGCCAGTCCAACGGCTGCATGGGCGGGGGTGGGGCTGGAGCCCTGGTCTTACCACTAAGGAGACAGGCAGTGCAATCCTTGACCAGGGTTTCGAGTTCCCTGTCGATGCCTGGCCACCACACAACATCACGACAGCGCTGTTTGAGCCTGACTATGCCCAGGTGACCCTCGTGTGCCATAGCAAGGATACGCGCCCGAAGGACACCTGGGACCACAGTGCAGAACCCGCGAGCGACACAGGTGTCATTCCAAACCGACAACTCCTCCCCGATCCTGGAGTAAGTGAGTAGCTCGTCAGGTACTCTTGCCGGCCACCCCTGCGTGATGTAGGTTGAGAGTGTAGAGAGGGTGGGGTCATCGGCTGAGGCATCCCGGAGCTCTTTCAGCGACACCGTCTCCTGAAGGGGTGTGTGGAGGAGCTGGACGAGGTCATGCTCAGCCTGGTCCAGTCCGGGGGTCAAGGTTGGGGCTGTGGGTGGGCTGGGGATTGAGCGTGATAGCAAGTCGGCTACCACGTTGTCTCGTCCTGGCGTGAACTGTAGCCGATAGTTGTACTGCTGCAGGCGGTCGGCCCAGCGGTGGAGGCGGAGTGGCTTGTGACCGGTGCCAGACGTGGCCAGGAGGGTGATGAGGGCCTGGTGGTCTGTCCTCAGTGTGAATAAACGTCCATAGAGGTACATGTGCCAGCGCTCACATGCCCAGAGGCATGCTAGGGCCTCCCGCTCCCCCACCGAGTACTTCTGTTCCGTGGGGCTGAGAGCACGGGAGGCGAAGGCGATCGGTCTCTCCACCCCCCCTTGCAGCTGGGACATCACCGCACCAATGGCTGTGGCAGAGGCGTCGCACGTGACAAGAGTGGGGCTGGCCAGGTCGAAATGCGCCAGGACTGGTGGCGAGGTGAGTTGGGCCTTCAGGAGGCGTACGGCGTCTGAGCAGGCAGACGTCCAGAGCCAGGGCTCGTCATGCTTCAACAGCTTCCGCAGTGGTGTGGTTGTGGCCGAGTACTGTGGCAGGAAACGGAGGTAGTACGCCGTCATGCCTAGAAAGGAGGCCACCTGAGCGGCTGTGGTGGGCTCCAGGACATGATGGATGGCCTCGGTGTTCGAGTGCAGCGGGTATGTGCCATCAGCTGAGAGGCGGAACCCCACAAAGTCAATGGCTGGGGCGGCGAATACACACTTCTCACCATTGAGTGTGAGGTGATGCTTGGCCAATGCACTGAGCACACTGTGGAGACGCTCGTCGTGGCTCTCGACGGTGGCCCCGTGAACCACGATGTCATCAAGATAGATGGCCACACCTGGGATCCCAGCGAAGATGGAGGCCATGATCTTTTGGAAGCAGCTGGGGGCGGAGCTTAAACCGAAAGCCATGCGTTTGTAGCGGAAAACCCCTCTGTGAGTGATGAACGCTGTGAGGTTGCGGCTCTCGGGGTGTAGTGGCACTTGGAGGTAACCCTGACGGAGGTCCAGTTTAGAGAACACGCTGGACCCGTAGAACTGGGCGGTGAGCTCCTCTATCGTTGGCAGGGGGTATTTGTCAGGGATGATGGCCTTGTTTACCGCTCTCAGATCCACGCAGATGCGCAGCCCCCCAGACTTCTTCTTCGCCACCACCAGGTTGGAGATCCAAGGCGATGCATTCACCTGCTCAATGATGTCGCTATCGAGCATGCTCTGTAGTTGAGAGGAGATGTCATCGCGGAGAGCCAGGGGGGAGCGACGGAGGGGCTGTATAACAGGCATCACTGTAGGATCTAACAGAGGCTGGTGGGCAAAAGTGTCGAGGCAGCCTACACCGCTGAACAGCGCAGGCCACTGTTGCTGCCAGGGGATGGAAACGGTGTGAATCTCTGAGCCAGCTGTGTCTAGCAGGGTGAAACCGAGGGCGTTGAACAGGTCGAGGCCTAACAGGTTGGTCCCGTGGCGTGCAACGTTGAACCTGAAAGCCGGCAGTGTCCTCTCCCCGTACTTCACAGGCAGCTGAAAAGAGCCCACAATGTCAATCTTAGAGTTGGCATAGCCACGCAGGGTGGTGGAGGGCAACCCCAGGGGCACATGGGAGAAGAACTGTGTATAGGTCGTCAAGTTCACAAGGGACACTGTGGCTCCAGTGTCTAGGAGGAGCGGCAGAGTGACATCACCAACCATCAACGAGCATGTTTTGAATGGCGCTCGTCCTGAGCTGACATTATGGATGACTGTGGTAGGTGACTGGGAAGCTCTAGCTGGGGCAGACCTGCAGACCTTGTGAAAGTGGTTTAGTCTCCCGCAGTTGGAGCAGGTTTTACCACGGGCTGGGCATGTCTGAGCTCTTGAATTGTGTGCAGAAGAGCCGCAATTCCCACACGGCTGGTGTGGCTGGTCGCGTGACCGAGAGGCCAGTAAAATGCTCTCCCCGCCGCTGGTTGCACTCACGTGGAGGAGGGGCACCTGTAGGCTGTGCGCGCCCTCTGCCGGTGAGCTGGGAGAGGCTGAAAAACTAACTGCACATTCTAAAGCTGTTTCAACCTGGGCCGCCATGTTCAGAGCTGCTGATAATGTAAGTTCATCATTTTCCAGTAACAGTTTTTCCCTAATCTTGTCACAGTTCGTGTGTAAGATGAGTTGGTCTCTTATCATTTCGTTCTGTAATGTCCCGAACTTGCATACGCTCGCCAAACCCCGCAGATCAGCCACATACTGTGTCACTGTCTCACCTGTTCGTTGGTGTCTTCGTCTGAATATGACGCGGCGGAGAAGAGCGCTTTGTGGAGGGGCGAAGTGTTGCTTCAATAGTTCCACAGCGTCTGTGTATCTCGCCGCAGGGCCGAGAGTTTCAAACACGCGCTGACCCTCCGCTCCCAGGCAGTGCCGCAACAGCGCATATTTCCTCTTGTCTGATACATCCTCCAAGCCGGCAGCTAGGATGTATGTTTCGAAAGAGGAAATCCAGCGGCCCCACGGAATCGGTGGTTCTGCCGGGACTGCTAGGAAAGGAGGGGGTGTTGATAGAGAACAATCAGCCATCCTCGTCGCCAATGTTATGTTCAATAATGGAGACTGAACTCAGAGCTTAGTCGGAACGTGTACTCCATTTAATTAACAACGTGTGTAACCCAAAACGTAATACGGCACGTCGTAAAGTCCCAACTGTCGTAAAACTACAGACGTAACATAGCCTTCCCCAAGAATCCTAGATTTCCGAAATTCGCCGACGGGACAGTATAATTACCAACACGTGTTGCTGCATGTGAAATGTTTACATCTGATATCACACAGACAGTGGAGTGCAGCCACCTGCATTTTGAGAAATCACAACTTTGACTTTGCCTATGCTGAACTGCTCCTGCCTGTTATGTTTGTGGGTACAAGTGATGGTCATGCTATCAGCTAAGATTTGACCAAAAGAGAAATTGGTTTGGAGTGGACAGTCCGGACGGATTGTATGGCAGCTAGTGCTGAGGCACAAACATGTAAATTTTCAAGCCTGCAAACTGTGACACTTTAAAATAACGTGAAAAAATACTTTTGTGCAATATGACAACCCTAGTTGACTATCTGTGCAGTATAGTACAGTGGATTGTGTACATAGCCTTTATTGATGTAAACCAGCTCCTTACCTTCTTGTGATTTTATGCTTTTATGCTTTTTCTTTTATGCTTTTTCCCTTTCCTAACACCAGGGGAGCCACCCCTCCTAAATTTCGTTGTTTGGTACCTGTACTGTAGCAATGACAAATAAAGTCCATTCCATTCCATTCCACAAACGCAAGTCAGACGTAGGCTGTAATGTACTTGACAGACACGGACACGACTTATAGTCTAGCAGCAAGTCCTCAAAAAAGGCTTTAGTTTTCGAGATACCCCTACCCGAGGTAGAACAAATGACAACAATGATTTTTCTTATCTTTAGGGTCTCCCATTAATGAAATTGATTGTTGTCAAATTTTATTTTTGGGGAAAATGTTTTTTTGGGGTTGTTCTTTAGAGCTACCCCAATCCCTGAAAAAGAGCCCAATTAGAATAAACTATCTAACTGGCCAAGTGGTAGACAACTACCAGACATCAAATACAAATAAGACTAAAGTGACACAAACATAAGATTAACAAACACAACCTACAAAGCTACACAATACAAAACTATAGCTGTACTAACTAAACCAACACAAAACAACTCTCAAGTTGTAGTCTGGCCCACTGGCACCAAGTGTGAGTGTCTCTCCCAGGCTTTTCTCCTCCCTCCACCCTTGATTGAGGATTGAGCACAGGTGTGCCCAATCAGGCCGTCACCATGATGGTTCGGGGCAGGATTTGTTTGAAAGCAGTGAGTGAGGTGAGGGCGGTGAGTTTGAGGGTGTTCTGTAACTAACGAAATATAACAATTTAGCTACAGTATAATTGTGTGCTAAATTAATTTATGAACCAGCATTTCTAAGGACAGTTCCAAGCTCGACTTCAGTCAACCCATTTTGAATTGTTCTTTTGGGTTTTACTGTCCGGTTTGTCATCTATTATCAGTCGTCTAGTCGTATGTTTGTCAGAGTCCATTTCTGAATTTGACTCTCTATACAACCTCGCTGACTGGTGGACTTCGGTAAAGGTGAGATAGATTATGTTATTAACACATTGCTGATTTATAGATGTATGGTACAGTATAAACGGCAAAAACGGAGAGTTCGCTAACGCACTGACTCAATGTATTTCAACGTTTGCCACGTGGATGCATGGAGCTGAGAGTGACGCAGTAGAAGGAGAAACGCAGAACGCAGATATACTTTTATATATACCTGATATAGCTATATATATTGATATACTTTGTTGAAAACTATCAGCGTAACCATAACCAATGTCAGTTTGGATGCACATTCCAAACAATAGTATTTGAATGCTGCTGCATGAATGCCAGTGATCGTTTTAGGATAAAAGTAAGTGTTGTATTTGATCCTAGGCCTAGCTTGCTAGCATAGCTCTTTCATTTGATGTCTTTTTTCTTTTTTCAACTAACGAATTCATCACTAATTTCTGCTCATTTCATTTTCTTCTCTTATTGGGAGCGGGCTGGTGATAGAAGCTGAATTTGGCGAGGCCGAGGCCACAAAAGAAAGGCATAGCTAACAGAATGGCCTTCACATCAACTTGCACTCCCACGAAGACCACTGCTACACTTGAGGAGCTGCAACGCTTCGAAGACACTGGTAGGCTAAACACGAGCTTTAAGAAACCATTGTGAAATATTCCTGCACTCATCTCTTGAAAGTCCTTAAGATCTTACAGTGTGAAAAAATTAGGACACTACATCAATATTTGATCTTTCAAACAATATCTATAGATAAAGGTGATGTAATTTAACCAAAAACAATGAAAATGTAACTTATCATGTATAACAAACTATGAACAAAGATGCCAATTCCTATACTGAGGAAAAAGTTGGTGTCCACACAAATCATTTTGCTTTCACTTTAGATTAAAATAAATATGTCCATCACATAGAGAATTGCATGAGAAAATCATGTATGGTTCAAAAGTTATCAAGGTTTACCTCTTTACATATACATGCTAATTACTGGAATTTATATCAATAGAATCTAGAACTAACAAGGTGTCACTGCTATGCAGAAATGGAACACACATGATGAAATTCAACTTTATCTTTTAAACTATTCATTTTTATTACATAAAACTATAGCCTATCTGAATTTTAAGACTGAATATTTTTCAAGTTTTATTTGTTTAGTTATATTGCCACCATCTCTCAATATTGTTAAAATTAAAATCAAATGTCCATATGTTAAAATATTGAAAAAGACAGATTTTCTTAGGATGTCCTTCCTATCTTTTTCACATATTCCTATCTTATATACTATATGTATATTTAAAAAGAACCACACTTTACCCAACGTTTGAATTGAGTGATGTTGATTTCTCATTCACATTTCTCTTACCATTGCTCATAGAAATAACAGATGCCAGTGACCCAAACAAACTCCTTCAGTGTCCATATGACAAGAACCACCAGATCCGTGGCAGCCGCTTCCCATACCATCTGATCAAGTGCAGTAAGGTAAGAACTGTAGTGCTTGTCGTGGAATAACTGTTGTAGGAGTAGTCTGCCGTTGCAGACATTGAAATCTCAAATGAGATGTTCTCAAATATGCTCTTTTTCGTAAAGCATCTTTTTCATCTTTTTAGAATCACCCAGAACTGGCCAATACATTGGAAACCTGCCCTTTCAATGCCCGCCACCTGATGCCCAAAAATGAGCTTTCACACCACATCCTGAACTGTGAGGACAGGAGATCTGTGAATAGCGAAGACCGTAAGATTTAAATGTTGTTGTATCTTCAATGATACTATCTTTGTCAATAAAACCCATTTGCTCCTTGTAGTGAGTCTAACCAGGTTCTTTGGTTAACAGTGGACAGTGCTGAGGTGAAGAGCAAGTGGCACGTCCCTGTCAGCACCTGGACAGTACCAAACACCAATTGTGAGGAGGACTGGGATGCAGGTCGGTACTCTAGTGAGCTGGGCCTGTGATTAATTCAAGCCCAAAGATGCTTTTATGACTTTAAATGTGAGTGACTAAATATCCCAGTGTGAAGTTGATGCACACTTGAGCCAATGCAAATTTCAGATGTACAGATGCCGTGCTAATTAAGTGACATACTGATCATTTCTATGCATAACTGAATGCATTGGGGAGCTGTCCCTAATTCGGGCAACCATTTAATTTTCAAAGCATGCCCAGCAGGGTGTGGAACAAGGAAAGGTTATTGTATGATGTTGTAATAATAATGCTGTTTCTGTTGTTGCAGAGGCAGATGACGTTGCGTCTCCTTTCGTGTGGGGCGTGTCCACACACCTGATCAATCAGAACAGGTGTGTAACTCATCTTTAATTTTCCACCACACAATACAATGTCTTATTCTCCTCCACAGGATGCTTACTTCATAGGGTATTTATCATGTGAACTGTTCAAACTGGAGCAGTTGATTTAATGTCAAACCGGAGAACACCTTCCTTCTATCCTCCTTTACAGGGCTGAGAACACCTTCCTTCTATCCTCCTTTACAGGGCTGAGAACACCTTCCTTCTATCCTAACAAACTGATCCTCCTTTACAGGCCCGAGTTGAGCACTACTAACCTTATCCCTGGACTACGTGCTCCAAAGACCCTTCCCTGGGAAATGTGTAAGTAATATTTTACTGTCAGCCAGTTTGGTTACTGAAGCAAAATGTAAAGTGCTAAAATTTTTTTAAATGTTTTGCTGTACTTCTTTGATTTAAACCCTGTGCCCTTTAAACCCTGTGCCCTTGATTTAAACCCTGTGCCCGTTGGATTGGGTTTTATTTTCAAAAGTACACATGAATGAACCCTTGCCAGGGGAAACTTGGAACACATCCTTAAAACATTTAACACCCTGAGCAGCCCTTCCTTCCCTTTTCCCTAGGAGAAAATGACAGTTAGACAAATACATTAAAAAAGGAATCCTACGAAAAACATTTAAAACCGATAGGACAGGAATAAACTCTGTTTGTGATCATTATTCTAGGGGTAGGACAGGAGTAAACTCACACACACACACACACACGGCTAGTTTGCTTACTGTTTTATTTTTTTACTCTAGATCATGGGCCTCGTATTTGACTGCATGCTGATGAGAGGCATTCGCAGTGGCTATGAAGTCATGTGATCATTCTGCCAACAACTTGCTGGGGAGTGACTAAGTCATCTTCACTCACAGGTTTAATTAAGTAGATAGACATTCATTAGGGAGAGCTTCATACAGTATGTAACTTTTATTTACACATTTCGTATTCTCAGTGTAAACACATTAAAATGTGTCCCTTTGTATTGATGAGGAAAGTTGTCATTGCCAGGATATGAATGTCTAGCTGTTATTGGTTTTTTTGTTTAAAAAAAAAAAAAAGATATCTTTAATTTAAATAGAGAAGCATTCTCAATTTAGCATTTGCACTATACTCTCCTTAGTTCTGTTATGGCATGTTCTTTTAACATTGATCTTCTGAATATATTCTATATTTTTCAGAAAAGTTTTGAGTCTGCATTTTTTTGTCTTGCTGGTTCCCCAATTCCTATATATGTATTAAAGACTCTTTAAAAAACACTCTTGAATGTGTCTCTTTCCAATCATGATTTTATTCACAAGCTCATAGAAGACTTTCACATAGACAATAAATATATGTATTTATCTGGCATCCCATCCCTGCTGTCTTTATAATAATAATGTTATTGTATATTTGAATGCTTTATATGATATTATTGAATGCTTACATTGCAGACTGATGATCAGAAACCTGACCATGTGACTTGAACTGAACCAGTCTATAGCCTATGAATCAGCCCTGGAGTTTGTCTGGGTCAGGAAACACTCCTGGCCCTGCATAGTGGCCTACCTTTAGATATACCATACTGTTCAAATGATTGTGTCGAGACTGAATCTAATGCCACCTAGTGTCATTATGTAATTTATGTAATAAAATTACAATGTAATGTCATTATGTAATTTATTTAGGTAAATAGTTGTCTGACTATTTGGTGATGTAGGACAACCACCTGGTTCATACCTCAGCAAATCTGAAGAAGAAAAGAGTGATAATTCTCAAGTTATTGGCTTTTTTGTCACCTTCCCCATATTCGGCCTGGTCTAATTTGGCTCTTTTTCAGGGATTGGGGTAGCTCTAAAGAACAACCCAAAAAACATATTTTCCCCCAAAATAAAATTTGACAACAATCAATTTCATTAATGGGAGACCCTAAAGATAAGAAAAATAATTGTTGTCATTTGTTCTACCTCGGGTAGGGGTATCTCAAAATCTGAGGGCCCTTCCTGCTAGACTATTAACTGTATGTCTAGTTGCTGTGTCTAGTGTTAGTGTGGTGTAGTGAGAGTGTGAGACAACACACAGTATGTTACAATAGGCTAAACATCGTTTTTGAGTTTTTACACGAAGCTTTTAAGTCCGACATTTGTGTGACTCATTTCCATCACTCCATGATTTCAAGCAAGTTGTCAAGAAAATGAAAATTGAAAATGTTCAAGACCCCCAGCTCATGCCCTCCCAATGTTGTATGAAAACCTGGTAGAATATATATAGGTATGTGCATAGAGGAGGGGAAAGAGGCTGAATACAAACTCTATTCAGGAATATTTGGGAGTTCATAAAGTTCCTAAATTGTTGGATGTTATCATAGTAGGCCTATCTGAAACCCTCCAGAAAAAGATCCCATAATTGTACATAGACAGATATAAACAATCATGTTGAACGTTATAATGAGGCTTTGCTGAAGGTTTTAGTTCTTTGTAAATATAACGCTAACAATGTTAGCCTCTGTTTTGTATGCCTCTTTCTGCAATATAATCTTTCATGGCTTAATTTTTACATGTAATGTGTAAGAGTGATTTGTTTGTAAAACTGAAATGTTGAGCTTAGAAAATACTTGCCTTTATCACGGCAGACTCAACATCTGAAAAAGTTAATGTTGAGATGGGCGATATTCACAATGATAATATGCTCCGTTTTATTATGCACTATTTTGCTCTAATTGAGTCATGAATCTGCAGGTATGTCTTGACTTGTAACAGGGGAGGCTGCCTTTTCCTTGACCCTAGATGGTCCAGCAACATCTTTGCTCTCCATGGGTTTGGGATCCGATTCCTCAGCATTAGCCCCTTTAGAAGTGGAAGGCCCATCTTTCTTATTCCCTGGGTGTGATTTGGATTTACCCTGCATCCATGCATGCTCAAGAATGACATCAATCTCAATTCGCTGGGTCACGTCGGGGTTAAGCATCCGAAGGATCAGGTCTTTGCATTCTGACGGTACACTCTTGCTTCGCGGGAAATGAACAGAATGTTTTTTCTGCATCTTCAGCATCTTCTTAATGTTGGCGTCGTCATATGGCATACATCCACAGAGCAGGATGAACAGAACCACGCCCATGCTCCACACGTCACACACTTTGGGGTTGTACGGGATTCCCTCTAAAACCTCTGGTGCTGCATAAGCTGCGGAGCCGCAGAAAGTTTTACTGAGGATCATTTGTCCATCCTCATGGTAACTGATTCTCCTGGCGTACCCAAAGTCTGCCACTTTGAGATTGAAGTCCTTGTCCAAGAGAAGGTTTTCGCATTTTAAGTCTCTGTGGACAACGTCTTTGTCGTGTGCATATTTCATTGCGCTTGACAGCTGTCCGAATAGCTTCTTGGAGAAATCCTCGGGTAAAGCACCTCTGGATTTGATGAGGTCCAGTAAGTCCCCTTGCGCACCAAGCTCCATAATCATGAACACCTTTCCTTCTGACGTCTCGAAAATCTCGAAGATCTTAACGATGTTGCGGTGGTTTAGGGATGCAAGGATCTCCAGTTCCCGGGGCAAGAATTTCTCCAAGAAATCCGCTGTTGATTTTTTTTTGTTCATAATCTTCACTGCAACACGTGTCTTCAGAAGCTCGGAATAAGCAGATTTCACTTTGGCGTGGGATCCCTCCCCTACACTGTTGCCTAAAGTATATCCTCGTTTCTGCAGCACCTGTGAGTCGTCCATGGTAAATTATGATGATTGGTGAAATAAAACAATCAATCACCATAATGGTCGACTGACTATTGCATTCAGATGACCATTAGATAATGAACAAATTCATCAGTTAGTTTCAAATATGTATGTGTATGAAGTTGATCTTTATGACATATTCTGTTGCGTCATAAGGGCTTGGAGAACCACATTATGACGTCACAAGAAGTAGCCTATAACAAGGCTATAAGATGTATGACAAAAACACACTACATGATTTTACTTTACAGTTGTTTTTGGTGAACTGTATCAAATAATCAACAACGAAAAGTTTACACCAACACACACACACACAACTGATATAATAAAGTTGCTATAGTTGCATAATTAGCCGAGTTATGTTATGTTAATGTTATGTTAATTTTATTTATAATGCGCCCCCCATCCAACTTTTACATCGGCCCGGGGCGCAGAGTTGGTGATCAATGAAGTTAAAACCAGTGGTATTTGTAGAGATTGTATTGAAATGAATTGCAATTTTGCAATCACTACATGTGGGATGGAGGTATGATATGGCAGATGTAGTGCGTGGCGATCCCGCGCGCCCGTCTCGTTCTAGCGACTCAACTCGTATTACGAGTTGCTTACCTTCACCAAGTGCGCTCGCCAACTAAAGCACTTGATTACCGTTGATATAAACATACTATACTAGTCCATCAGCAGCACAGTATATGGGAGAACTTGGTGATAAGCATAATATGAGTTCACTCATATTAGACATTATGCGCTCTGCGCTGCAGGCTATGCGCGATGCAAGACAGCTGAGAGGAGACGGTGTGTGTGCACTGCATTTATATCACAAAATGTACATTTGATAAGTAAAAGTAAGCTAGCTAAGTAAGTAATCTAGCTAACTATGATTGGAAACGAAGTACTATCCAGTTAGAATTATAGAAGATCTAGTTGTGTTTTCCTGCTGGTCTCGCATGGGTTTGAACAGACTTTGGGATCAACTAGCCTACAACATCTCCATAGGCTACATTATAACTTTCCATCCTTTGATGTAAGGATCTTGTAACTTCGCAAACAATAGCAGCATTTAAATAGTTTAGTTTATGTTTGTAGTATATTTTACTTGAACACACACACATACATGAATTGTATAGTATGGGCCTGAATTATTTGCCTTTTGACTTGCTTAAGTTCTGTAAGATTCTCCTGGCTGTGGGGGTTTTACGAACCTTTGTTCTTAAAACCCATATGGTCATTTATAAAATGGAGGGCCAAAGTGACTGTACCTTAAGATGGCCTCCTGACCTCTGCCTCTTTTTCACACCTCAAGCATCTATGCAGTGACTGTGATTGGGCCATTGTTGTAGTTTGCATACGAACGGACATAAAGTAGAGAGCACAGGGGCAGCTCTCTCTCTCATTCACCTCAGCTGACCATGTATCCTGTATACTTTGTACCTGTGTTTCAATAAATAGTCTTAAACTACTCAGAATTATATTCTTCATTTTAGTATCCAACAAGTAGCTTAATAAACAACATGTTCAACTGGAAAAGGTAGTGAGCAGTGAGCACAGAATTTCGTGTTTTGACTCTGCTGGGAGTTCGTTAAAAATGCCTTCAAAAAAGCCATCAATATATATACATTTGCCATATATCATACCTCCACTATGATTGGAAATTAAGTAGTGTCCAGTTGTGGAATTATATTTAGCAGTAGCGATATTGGGGCAGTTCTTATGCGCTCTGCCCTGCTGGTTGTGCGATTCAGGACAGCTGTGAAAGGAGACTGACCAGGCAATAATCAGGGTCTATTCAGACATTCAGCAACCCTGCAAATTGCATGGAATTATACATGGTCTCGACCAGGGAAATTGCCTGTGCGGATTTCCCTGGTCAGTCCCATTCACACTTAAGCCGACCCTGGAAATTATTGCATGGAATCTACTGGGAAGGCTCGTATGTGTGAAAGGGGCTATACTCATCTACCTACCCACACATGCACATACTGAGAGAGCACATGAAGAATAGGCAACGCCATCATTAACACCTATTCCTTGATCACGATTGATTTACCTAATTTGTTTCTCTCATGTAAAGTTGACTATGTAAACTTATCTTTACTTTAATTTCTCATGTTTTCTTTCGTTTGTTTGTTTTAGCTTTTTGTTTAGTTTTTTATTGATCTCTTTATTTTGTTCTGTCATTTTTATATTTTTCTTTGATTTATTTTTCATTAACTTTAATCAAATTCTATGATCAAGGGAGACACTCGATAAGCCCCTCGGGGTTTCTTGTCTTCCTTGCACCTACTCTACCTATGATGTATTATGGTTATTATATGTATGAATAATAATTTTACTGTGTGCAAAAAACAAACAAACAAAAAATTCATCATGGCTGATACATGCCATAGGATTGTGTATGTGAGAGAGAGGGCATCCTCTTTGTCCAGTGTATCTGCCCCTGGAGTAAATTTGAAAAGCCCCTCATGCAACCAGCTGATCTTGGGAATGCTGTATCCAAACACAGTCCCAATTGAAAGCAGCCAAGTGACCCCCCCCTTACCCTAGCCTCCCGTCTCTCAACACCCCCTTTCCAGAGCACAGTGGCATTATGGGATGACGTAATGTGTGCCCAAATTCAGCAAAGGACCGAAATGACACAGGCTGACTGCAAGAAAGAGGGATGGGGGTGGTAATGTCAAAGGGCAGGAGATGGGGAGGGGAAGGGGGCTATTAGGCTCATCTCTCCCTGAGAGAGTGGAAGAAGACAATGCACTGCCGTACTCTCGCTATTAACAGGCAAGGAAACCACAGAGAACCAGGTGATTACAGGGGGGACAGCATTGTCCAGCTCACAATACAAGGGGCAGTGCATCCCCCCCATTGACTCACAGAGGCCTATCCGGTCCACCAGCAGAGCCCAGCGTGGTCAAGCATCTCACACCCCTCAGTGTTTGATGAAATTGATAAATAGATGTCCGTTTCAATCAATCTGAATAAGCCTGGAGTGCAGTGTGTGTTTTCATTTATATGTGTCTATCTACTGTATATAGACAGACTTTACTGTACTCATTCAATGTGATATAGTCCTACAGTTTAAGAAGAAATTATTATTATAAAAAGTATTATCCTAACATAACATTTCATTATTATATAATTACAGTATTGTCTGCAAACCAAATTCCAGTGATTACTGAATTTGGAGATACAAGACCAATGTCGTCCATTAGATGTAATCGCAGATGAGCTAATGCTAATCCTGGTAATCTGGTTCTTATAGAGATAAAGCCTGTCAGACAACACAAATACTTTTGCTCAATACATTCATTAGCATTGAATTCATATCTTTGGATAATTTGTCTGAAGAAGAAGCTTAAAACAAAGTTAATGAAAAAGAGTGACTAAAAATGTGACTAAATGGATGGGGCATTCAAAAATAATTATATCATTCAAAGCATTCTCTTATTTGAACATCATAAAATAGGCCTGTTAGAAATGATGGATTTTCAAATGAAAGGACAAAAGTCACAGTGCGTTTGAGATCTGCAACATTTGTAACACTCCAACCTGCAATGTGCACATTTAAACCACGAGACGTCTGAATAGATCACACTAGAGAGGTGGTCTGAATAGAGAACACTAGAGAGGTGGTCGTGCTTTAGAAACGTGTTGCAGCCCACACAACATATCGTGACGTTAGAATTATAAGGTTCTATCTCAATTTTTGTCAAAATTGAGTTTTTCCACATAATCTGATCCATTGGGTGTTTATTAACGCCTGTGTGGTGTTATTTTTAAAATGTTGACATTTTTGAGTTAGTAATTCATAAAATACAAAGGTTCCATCTCACAAAACATAATGGAATGTAAAAACGTTGACGCTCAATATCTCTGAACTACCCTAAACGGAGATAGAACCTTATCATTCGAAACGGAGATAGAACCTTCTCATTCTAAGCTCACGATATATGATATAACTTCTCTATGAGTACACATGAGATCCGCACAGCTATTTTAGTTCATTAGAAACTACACAGTAAGACATATCCGATATGCTTTTCAGTAAAAACATAATTTCTAAACAAAACAGAAGTAAATCCACCCCTCGGTTGATTTCACTTGGTATAATCCAGCCAGGAGCGCCTCGGAGCGCATTTAACCATCTAGGAGCTGTGAGAAAGTTCAGTGTCCAACTCCTTCTCCCTCCGGTGACCGGCCCGTTACCGTTAGACCGGGGCTCCATGTGTCATCTTTTCTATCTCCTAATCCTTCAATAACAGCTTTACACTTCTGGTTGTAGACAAGTCTATTTTTTGGTGTTTGCTGTTTCAATCGTTCGATGGGTGAGTGATTTTTGGATTTACATTTAGAGGGATGTATAATTTAGAGGGGTGCATAATATAATAATAATTGTGTGCTCGTTTCCAACCTGCTGTTCAGCCGGGAGACTACGCATCTATTGCGCCGAAAGAAACGTATATTATATTTCATGATGTATTATTCGCCCGTGTGCATAAGCTTGTTATTACATTAACTTCATTACGTCTACATTTGGAACTTGTCAGAGAGTAAGCTGTCCAATGCCAGTACTAATCTCAACTAGTAGAATCTTACGGCACTATTGGATTACTCTCTGTAGGCCTACATCACTGGAATCAATCAATTGTAAATCGTGTGTGTGCGTGTGTGTGTGTGTGTGTGTGTGTGTGTGTGTGTGTATTCTGTGTTTTTAAGATGTTCTGATTGAACCGTGTTGACTGTTTCAACTGGTTTAAATGTAAATGTGCATCCTAATCCACAAACAAACATTTCAGTTTATATGTATGTATATATATATATATATATATATATATATATATATATATATAGAGAGAAAATTAGCCAATATATAGTATATATAGAAAATTGTTTTTCCAAATAATATGGAGTTGGATGTGTGAGAAAAAAAAGCCTATGCATATATATCTATATATAGCAATCATATAGATATATATGCATAGGCTTTTTTTTCTCACATCCAACTCCATATTATTTGGAAAAACAATGGCTGTACCAAAGGGAAAACCATGTAATGGATGCCTTGCTCATCTGAGACTGGAATGCTGGTTCTTCTGGGGGTGATTTGTTTCGGTCTTGTGGTGTGTTCGTTCCTTCATCGTGATTTCACGTGCTACAGGGAGGTGTTCAAGGTTTAGCAGGGAGTTGGCATTTCTGTGTGCCTCAAAAGGCACGTGGACAGTATAGCAGTGTATAGGAGTGTTGTTTTTACACCAAGCATGTTCAAAACCAGGGATTATAACAGTCTTGAGGGGGAATTTAGGCGTGCAGATGGCTACTCATATGATGCCAGGTCCCACTCCGGTCAGTAACCAGGGGGATGTCAGAGGATGAGTGACGTCACTTCACACATCAGAATATCTGCATACTTGTTTGTGAGATGTAGTAGTAGGCTACGAAGTGCAGCGCATTACATAACCTGCCTGCAACTATTTATGAAGGTGTGCCAGTTTAGGTTGTTGATAGGGTACTCCCATGGCTTCAGTTATAATTTTTAGTTCAACTGTAAGTTTCCACTTGGCATATGTCAGTTTGAATGTCACCACTCCTTCTCACTAGGTTTGATTGCATTAAAGTGCAGTGGAATCAAAGGGCCAAGATTTATGATCAGTTCTGGGACAAAGGTCTAACCCGGAGTGTGTTTTCATCCCACATTACTCACATTCCCGAGTTTGCAACACTATGTTATCATTGTTTTGTCTGTCTTTCTTCTCAGATCATTATAATATGGACAGGAGATGTGCTTCACTTGTCACTTCTTGTACACAAACTGATGTGTTCGCATTTTATTACATTTTTGTAATGCATCATTTAACTGTGTGTGTGAATTATAGTTTATTTCAGAATAACTACTTCAGCAGTTAGTTGAATACATGATTAATCTCTGAGCAGGTGCAATCAACATGCGTTCTTTATAACATTGATGGGACTAATGGGAATGTTTGATACTGTAGTTAATAAATAAACGAGATGATGCCACATGCAGGAGGAAAATGAGTCACTCTACCGTGCATTGAAGTAACCTTGTTTAAAGGGGTGGGAGGGGGGCATGTTTATTAAAATAAGCTAGACGTTCTTAGTTTTTTTACCCCATCCGGAGAAAACTCAAAGCACTATGTGAGCTGGCTTTCAATATGAATGTTATTCTATATTCCAGAAGTGATCTTCTAATCAGATTTTGGCCGTTGCCTGGAGCGTGTATGACTTCATTGTAAAATTGGCACTTAATGAGATGGCAGTGCGTTTTAGGCTGCTGGATTTTCTGGTTTTCTCTAACTGTTTGCGTTCCCTCTGCTGGGCAGGTGTGAGTGAGATACTGTTTAAACATGTTAAAGGAGCATGTTGTCAAGAGTCTTTGTCAGGAAGCCTCACACTCCTTGAGACTGACTGTGGCTCAGCCAGCGTCTAAATGATTGAAAGTCGTCAGCTCGCAGCTGTTCGAATCCCCGGCTGGCCACGTGTTAAAGTGTCCCCTGAGCAAGGCACTGAACCCCTAATTTGCTCCGGGGCCTCCTTCAATGCCTGTGACCTGTTGCTTAGATGCCCCCTCTAGAGCACAAATGCATTTCGTTGTACTCTATGGAATGGCAAACTTTGAATCCCTTTCCCCCTTTCCCCCTTTCCCTAGAGGGTGTGAGTGAATCAGGAGAGTATAATGTGATGAGTCACTTTTATTTCACGTTCCACTTCAGTCTTAGAAGACTGTAAAAAGCTCGTCTGACAATGGGCATGTCTTAGTAGGAATAAGAGTGTGGAGTCAATGTGAAGAGGTAAGATACCATCATAGCAATTCTTAATGCAGGGGTTAAACATGTTTCAGCGTGTTACTGACAAACCAGTTTTTCTCAACGTTGTGATTGTTAGGCTACATTAGGGTTGTAGTTCACAGGTTTCTTTTGGTTTTATGAGCTCATCCAGGTATCCTTAGTAAGTTAGTTTCTTTTGTTGTTGTTTCTTTTCAGGCAGTTGCTTTTATGAAAATAGAACTTTAAAATCTCTCCTGTCTTCAATGTTATCATGGCAACAGGAGAATACTATAACCTCTGTTCATCTAAGCTTACTGTCTATATGCTTTATACAGCCTAGTTCTGTATTCACTCCTGGGTAAGACCCAGCGTGGGACTGTTCGCTCATTAATCTGATTCATTGATTTGGAGAGATAAGCCTCTCTTAATCAGACGAGGATTGGGCTTTGGGTCGGTAGTAGAAGGGCTGGGTAGAGGTGGGCCCTGCCTACAACCCAAAACACTGCCTTTGCAATGGTCTGTGTGGCCTCAGGTCACAGACTTCCCAAACATAGTGCTACTGCTGTCTAGACCTGGAGAGATGTGGTAGGGACAGACTCAAAGCCCCCTGTATTCTTGTATGGGCTATTAAAATGGGTGACTGTTTTTGTCCCTGCTCTTGAGATTGCCTTGTTTGATGACTAATGTTTCTGACATCATATACCCCTCTTCCAGTACTTCCAGTCCATATAGCCATTAGGCAGAGACCAGCCATGTGGAGTAAGTTGGCCAAATAATGTGAGGAATGTCATCTCCTCATGGTGTTTATTTATCTCTGGAAATGGGATTTGCCTTATTTTCTAGGCTGATTGACCAAGAAAATAAATAATAATAATTATCTATTTTGTAATAATTCTCTTGTCCTCAGCTTTATTCTATTGTTTTCTGTGAGATTGGAATGTCTTTTCATGATACTGGTTTGTATGATTGCTTTTTTAAGGAATGTATTCGTTTTGCACTTCTACGGTAATCTAATCGCTCTGATTTATCTTTTTTTAGATAGAAAATTAAAGGCGTTGGGCCCCTGACCAGGAAGAAAAACTGAAAAAGAGGCAGAGTGTCGGAGAGGAAAAGAGACTGAGGCAAACTGAAGGGGTCTGACTGAGAAGACGCTTGTTGCAGACGGACCCCAGACACCATGTCTCTCTCTGCAAAGCAGGAGAGAACTGTCTGTGTTCTGCTCCCCAACAAAGAACAGCTGGATATCACCGTGGGGGTGGGTGTCTGACTATTATTTTCTCATTTTTTATTATATATTCTGGCTGTCTGTTTGTCTTTCGGTGGGTCAACCAGGGATTTCTATTGAAGGATCAAGGTTTGAGGCATCATGTATCAATGATTTCCTGCCCCCCCCCAAACTATGACTATACTGCTGCGTATTTATGTTTTTGTGTTCACTCTGTTCATTACATTGTCTAACTTCTCGTTCTGCTCTGTGAAGATTAAGTCCACAGGACAGGATGTGTTCAATTGCGTGTCAGAGCTCCTTGGAATCAAAGAACTCCATTTCTTTGGCCTTACAGTGGTGAAGGGTAAGTCCTATCCAGCCCTCCTACCCATTGACCCCAGAGCCACACAACCTTTACATGCTGTAACAAGCTGAATTCATGCTAATTGTTGAACACAAAACTGTTCAGCAATGGTTGTGTTAGTCCATCACATGCGACACGTACACACAGTCACAAACAAACAGGCCCTAGCACTCGCTGTGATCTGCACAATTTGAGGTGGGAAAAATGTTGTTGTGTTTCAAGTCAGCATTACTGAGAGGTCTAATCTTCTTCAGCCATTGAGCAAGCTCCTTCTAATTTTCCTGTATAATTCAGTAGTCTTTCTTTCCCATTCTCTAGTTCCTGTTCTCTTTCTCTCTTTGTTCTAATATGTAGAAACGCCATGGTAATCTTGTGTGGCTCACCTCTTGAACAAGAGGCCTTTTGTTTTTGTGATGTGGGGGCCAGCAACCACTCAGGCTTGGATTCCAGCAATATTAACTTCATTAAGCCTGGAATGTGCTCCTGCATTCCACCTCTTCAGTGGAGGGAAGGAGGGATGGATGGATGGAGGGAGGGAGGGTAAGGGAGGGTTAGAAGCGGATGAAAAAGAGGTAGGGGGAGGTGAGATGACGTCGAGTCTCGTTCAGAGACCAAAGTGAAAGGGAGGATGAGAGAGGGGAAAGTGAGTAAGAAGGAGTGGGGATGTAATGAAAGGAGAGATGGATGGTTGGAGAGTGACTTGTGAATGAGTCATGCGGTCTGGTTAAAGTGGTTAGGCAATGAAAGACATTTGTTAAAAATATGGATTCCTCCATCTCTTGAGGAGTACCAGAGAGCACCTCTCACTGCCCTTACACATGCAACCTGCTTGTCAGCCCTCCCATTGAACGAAAACATGGATTGTGATGAGATACAACTAGTTATTTTGTTTCATGTGTAATCCCTGAAAATGAAGCCAATAGAGTGAGGAGTGACCACATAAACATTACACACATTGTGAAATGATTCACCACCTTTTTGTGGTCAAGGTTACACTGAGCTCTGTCAACAGTCTCCGGTGTTTGTGTCTGCGCTGCCATGCTCAGAGAGAGATATTAGCATTAGCATAGCTGTTGTTTTCCTCCTAGCCGCCTTGCTCACAAATGGAAGAACAGTTTTTTTCCCTTCTTTTTTTTCCATCTAATTAATTTAATTGTTAGGCAGATTTAACGCATGAATTCATTATTCTTTTGTTCGGTTACTGAGTGTGTTCTTGTTTCCTGTTTCATTTTCTTTAATCCAGACAATGAGCACATATTTCTGGATATGGAAGAGAAACTGACCAAGTACTTCCCTAAGGAATGGAAGCAAGAGCCAGCGAAGGTAAGAATGCTCGCTGATGTATCACGTCATGGAGAGTGGCTAATGTGCATGTACTGAACAATAATCATGTTCACAAACACTCTACTCTCCCCTCCTTGTTAAACAGACCACTGCAACAGCTCATTGCCCTACATAATAGCCCTGTATTGTCCTTAACATGACAAAAAAATGTCATGCTGTGTACCAGCAAGGCTCATTCAACCATGGCTGTGGTTGTGTGTGCCTCCTACAGGGTTTACAGAAGAGAGCGTTGCCCTTGCTGCTCTGCCTCAAGGCACAGTACTACGTGGAGAACGGCAGACTAATCTGGTGAGTCTTTCTACATGTCCACCCTTCTCTTCTTCCTCCTTTCCCGTTCCTCTCCAACTCCCACAGTTCATTAATGTTCTTGTTATTCTTACCTCCTGCAACTCTTTCTTCAGCCTAACTACCCTTCCTATTCCCATGTGTATTCCCTCCAAGCGGTTGTCTATGTATTGCACCACCCCCCCCCCCCCCCCCCATCTCTTCAATTCCCCTCTCCCCCTCTGTGTGTGGTGTCAGTGAGAGGCATGCGCGGCGGCTGTACTACTCTGACCTGCGGGAGCGTGTGCTACGGTCTGAATGCCGTCAGCAAGAGGAGGTGTACTTCCAGCTGGCAGGGTACGCCCTGCAGGCCGACCTGGCTGACCACCCCCTGCCAGGGGAGACGGAGGGAGGAACCCCTTACTTCCAACCCAAAGAGTACTTCCCTCCCTGGGTATGTATGTGTGTGAGAGTGTGGAAATTATGTTTTAGATTTAGTATGTTATGTTTTGTCTTTTGCACATAGTATATTATGAAAAAGGCTAATGCTGAATTGAGTGCAAACATTTTTTTTTTTTTTTTTTCTCTCTTTTACACACTCTCTCTCTCTCTTTCTCTCTCTCTCTCTCTCTCTCTCTCTCTCTCTCTCACTCACCTCACCTCACCTCACCTCACCTCACTCACCTGTCTGTCCATCGCTCCCCCCTGCTTTAGATTGTTGCCAAACGTGGGGTGGACTACCTCCAGTGTCATGGACCAAAGGTGCATCGGGAGCTTTGGGGCATGACCGCCCGGGACGCAATCCTGCACTTCATCAGGGAGTCCTGCCGCCTCGAGGATGTGCCCGTCACCTTCTACAGACTGCAGAAGGTCAGCGGTTATGGGAAGGATGACAACACAATATTTATGGCAATACCATATTGCTGAATGAACCTTTATGATACAATGAATGTTGTTCACGTCACAAAAGACAGGCCTATTGTTTAATCTGAATTCAAGGAATCAGTTTTTCCTTTCATTTGATCTGTGCCTTCGTATCATAAGCCCAGTTTATTGTCCTCCCCACTCTGAAATCACTCAGCTATTGAGGGATATTGTGAAAGCTGGTACACCAATTACGTAATTTATCATGATCAATTTACATTTTCCACAGCTTCTTACTGTAGTCCAGCCTCCACATTGTAGCCCAATGTTGTTCAGTAAAGGAGTAGAGGGGAGAAACCGTGGGACGGCTTGTTATCTTATTGCTCAAATGCTTGCCTGACATCTCATCTTTCATTTCTACAGGACAAGAAAGAGGAGAGAGGCACGGCATTGCTGGGTCTGACCCTGAGAGGAATGCAGGTTTATCAGGTGTGTGTGGTTTGAGTGGTGTGAGTGGTGTGTGTGTCAGAACCTGCCTTCTTTCAAAGTGACTCATAGTGGTCATGAAATACCCCACAGCAGGAACCATGTAAGGAATGTGTGGGTTATCCACAAAGACACTAAAAACAGAAGATACGGGCCGCCTGCCATCCACATAAGTCTTTGTTCTGTCCGTCAGAGGCCATCTGTGTGGATTAAGGGTCTGGGCCAGGGCGATTACTGACCCAGCAGACCGTGAGATACCTTCAGGTCCTTATGGCCTCTTAGCCTGGTCCAGATGGCCCCAAGGAGGGAAAACGTGACTATTTTGACAAGTACCAAGTACCAAGTTGAAGTTGTTGAACAACAACAGCTTACCCAATATGTATCATCACATATCACACTCCCAAAAGCATCTAATGTGTGTTTTGTGTGTTTTTTTATGTGTGTGTTTTATGTGTTTTGTTTTTGTAGGAGGTGAACAACATACGGCAACTGCTTTATGACTTTCCCTGGTCTAACGTAGGACGGCTCACCTTCCTGGTACATAGAATATTCTTTTCATTCTCTGTCATCTGTTGAAATTAAGTGGCCGTTCTAATGATTATTTAATGAGCATTACTTACCGGGGCTCTGTATGATTTCATGTTGTACTGTCCAGGGTAAGAAATTTGAGATCCAACCAGATGGTTTGCCATCGGCGAGGAAGCTGGTGTACTATACAGGGTCACCGTTCCGCTCGCGACATCTCCTCCTCCACCTGAGCAGCAGCCATCGCCTCTACCTGAGCCTCCAGCCAGCCCTGAAACACCTGCGCCAGCTGGAGGAGAGTGAGGGTGAGCATGAAGAAGGGAAAGAGGACGACCGTTTGGGAGTGATTAGATACCACGCAGAATGTTTAACTATACACACTTTGAAAATGATGAACTCAATTGAATTGTTTAGTATCAAAATGCTAAATAATAGTGTTTGCATCATATTGTATTACTGTGTATGTTTTATAACTTCTTAAATTCAGATTTTGGATTAAAAGTCCTCTCCTTCTCGCTCCCACCTCTCCAGAGAAGAAGCGATACAGAGAGTCCTACATCAGCGATGACCTGGATCTGGACCCCCCGGGTAGCGAGGGCAGCCCTGGCCTGTCCCGACATTCTACTAGCAGCTCTGGCATCGAGGCTGACACCCGGCAACATAGCATCTCCATGGAGATGGGGTCCATGGAGGAGGAGGGACCACGACGGGCAGAGAAGTGTTTCAGCTCGGCGGCCAGCCACGGCAGCTCCCACACCTCAGGCATCGACACAGGCAGCAAGGCACGGACTGACGAGGAGGAGTGGCAGGAGGAAGGTGAGAAGGATTTTTTATCACTTTTTACCTTGATGTATTATGTTGACACAGACTCCCAAAATAATGAGATAATTTGCATTATTCTGGTAAAAGGAACTGCGATGCCCATCACTCAACAAAAGGATGAGTATCACTGGTGATACTTACGATACCGATTTATCATAATAATAATTAATTGTATTTATATAGCGCTTTTCCAGGGCTCAAAGACGCTGATGGCCAATTGGCACTATTTTAAATCTAAATCTACATTTATTTATTTTTTTTTACCTGTTTTTGTCTGTTGTCTGTTACACAAGAACCATCCATCTGAGGTACAGAATAAATGCTCTATTTTTAGTCAACAAACTGTATGGTCATTAATTTGTGTACAATATAAATTCTTCCATTATTTTTTGTGATCAATTTTTTATTATTATTATTTCAGGGAGTAAAACAAGGGGAGTGGTAACATACAAATAAACAAAGGAGAAAATAGAATAACAAAAATGCGGTTTACCAGTACAAATACAAAATTCGCATAAACCTTTCACCCCCCCTCCCCTTCCCAATCTCCCCCACCCACCGCTCCTCCCACAAATGTCCCTCCCGCCAGATACCTCCCACCCACCCACCCAATCACAACCCCCCCGCCACCCACCCCCACCCCACAGGACCCCATGGAAGGAGCAAATTGATTAGCCTATAGTAGCGTCTTCAGAATGGTGATGGTTTGGTCCCAGCGAGAAACATTATCAGAGAGTGCCTGATGCCTATTAGCAATCCAATGCTCCATGCTGGCTAAGTCTATGAAGTCAAGGATCCACCTCTGCGTGGTCAGGAAATGGGGTGACTTCCACCTGCAAGCTATAAGCCTTTTGGCCGCTGTAAGGCCGGCCAGCCAGATGCGTTTTTGTTTAGTATTTAAATCCAGAGTTGAACTGTCAATTAGCAATAAGACTGATGGCGAGTGTGGGATCTGCTTGGACAAGATGAGGGACAATGTGTCACAAACCTTCCTCCAGAAATCCAGGGCATTCCCATATTCTTCCATTATTTGATGAATTCATCAATTGATGTATTCTCCAGAGACCCATGTCAGTGTTGGGAGTCCAGGGGAAGTTTCCGTGGACAACCCAGAGGAGATGCTCCAAGTGACGGAACTTATTGAGGGTGTGTCAGGTGATTGTCCTGTACTCACCTCAGTGACACACTGGGGAGGTGAGTTTAATTTTTATTTTTTTATTACAGGAAGGCTCTTATCACATAATACACACAGCATGTAGTGTTTGTGAATTCCTGGATTTGTATACTTCTGTCTGAATGTAGTGAACCTACAGAGAAATATTAGCTATCATTTATAAAGAACAAATATTATTTAGTCACAAATACGCCCCCTAGTGTTTCCTTTTTCTTGAATTGTGATATTGTTTTAGTTAATTTCCATCAAGAACTTTGTAACGGATGTAGGTATTAAAATACCTTGTTTTCACTGAATTGAATGATTTCAGTTTTAACAGGATTCAAGGGGGATTCCATAGACACAAACGATGATCTGGTGAAACTGCGCAGCAAAGATTCCCAGGTTAGCTATCCTATCCTCCTTGTCCTCTTCAGATACCCCATGTTTTCTACTGCTTTGTATCACTCATGTGTTTTTTTTTTCTTCTGTATTGCAGGTGGTAAAGTCGAGGGCTCACGGCTGTGTGGACAGACACAGTCAAAGTCTGGATGACGTTCGTCTGTTCCCTCCCCCCGCCCCCCTGGGAACCACACTACTGCCTGACTCCTCCCACAGCTACACATTTGGCCTACCAGACTCCCAGATTAAAACCAAGAGCCTGGTGGGCGACAGTTATTACCTCCCCCTCCACTGCCCTGCTAAGCCTTCCTTCTACGGCCGCAGGTCTATGAACTGCCTCTCACTGGACCTCCTTGGTGACGAACAGCTGCTAGAGTTCATACTCTGAGCCCCCAGTACGGATGAGGGACCACTGATCAATACCCTTCAAGCCTGTGCTCTACCTCCCCTTCCAATTAAACTGTGGGATACAGGGAGAGGCTCCACATAGACTATGGAGCTCTTGATCAGAGCATTTCGAATCTGTATTTGTCATGTATGGTTTACAGTGTTTTGGTTGTGATAATGTGTGTGTGCTTACACATGTTAATTAGGAGGGTATATTAACTTTGTGTGAATGACAGATTCCCTCTATAGAGAAAGAAAGTTGTTCCTCCTTTGCGCTCTTCTCTATCTTGTGGATAATGTGACGCCCAGGACCTCATAACCTAGACATTTGATTCACCCCCATGCAGACTACACCTGGTATATTTATTGATCATGCTTGACATTACTTATGGTTTTGTATATACTTGTACATATTATTGTTATCTCATACTCCCATCATGTTATGCTCTTTTCTACTCTTTGATACTAACATTTATTCACAAGAAACAGTATCAAGTCAAGTCAAGAGTCAAGAGTCACTTTATTGTCCCATCACTGGGAAATTTGTATTGGGCTTACACCCCACAGCAGCCAACAAAGATCAACAGACAACAAAGAGCAACAGACAATACAGAATATTAGCACACAAACAGAAGGCGGACCTGATTAAAACAAGAGTGGAAATAAAATGATAAGCAAGATAAGTTACATTCATCTGGTGCAGTTTAAAAGTTTAACAGAAACGGGAATAAAAGAATTTTTAAATCTATTTAATCTAGCGCGGGGGACTCTGAACCTCCTCCCAGAGGGCAGCAGTTCATACTCTGCATGTAGGACATGGGAGGGATTCATGAGAATTCTATTAGCCTGTCTGAGAGTAGCCTGTTCAAAAATAGACTGCAGGGATGAGTGGTCTTTCACCCCTATGATCTTCCATGCAGTCTGTATCAGTCGGACCAGTTTGGACCTTAGTTTTACAGATAGGTTACCAAACCAAGATGTAATGCCGTATCTGATGAGACTCTCTAAGACAGACTGGTAGAAAAGTAGCATAAATTTTGGGTCAACACCATGAACTCTAAGGCGGCGTAGGAAGTGTAGTCGTTGTTGTAATCTGCTACAAAGGCTGTCTACATGAGTGCTCCAGGTGAGTGAGTTATCAATAAAAACCCCAAGATATTTGTAGGAGGCGACCTGAGAGATGGATTGTTTGTGGATGACCACAGGCCTGTGGTCCCCAACACCTCTGGGGTCGAACACCATCTCCTCAGTTTTCTTAACATTTAAAACCAGGCAGTTAACATCACACCATTTAACAAACCTCTGGATTTCAGAATAATAGTCATTTAGGTCACTGTCCTTTTTGATTAAAGCAAGGATGGCAGTGTCATCTGAAAATTTTATGATGCGGTTGCTAGGGTAGGTGCTTCTGCACTCGTTTGTGTATAAAGTAAAGAGCACAGGGGAACTGACTAAACCCTGAGGAGCACCAGTGCTTATGGTTCTGGGTTCCGAAAGAGTGCCATTAACACTGACCCGCTGTGTGCGGTTAGTTAAAAAGGAGTGATACCATTTTATAATGAGGGGGGGGACATTAAGCCCATTTAACTTCTCAATTAAAAGGTGCGGCTGTATCGTGTTAAAAGCAGAACTGAAATCAACAAATAAGAGTCGGACATAGTAGGTAGGATCCTAGGTATAGTAGGTAGGGTATGCAAGTCTCTAACATCATTTACGTCAATGTCATTGTAGATATGACGTTTCATTTACACCCTGTAGAAACAAGCACTCAGCTGTGGAAAATTCAAAATATTAGAGGCATATTGACCTTAAATTGTGCATCTTGCCATATGCAAACACGGGCCAAGACTCTGTCATCTCCAGTTAGTCCATAATTGGCATGTGAATTGTGGCATAGATTGTAAACAAAGCATTTGAACTTGGAGTGCCTCCAAAATGCAAAAGTACACTGTGATCTGATCTGCAAAACAAAAGGTCATTACTCCATGATGGTATCCTACTGTACGTTGGAATCCTACTGTACTGTATTACATGTAAATCTTTACATAAAAAAAAGAGTCAACACTGCTGTCCTCATCTTAGCTTTTTATTTCCCTTTTTGTCCTTTTGTGTTATACAGTACATTTAACAAATGTAATGCTTTGAAATAGACATTGAATGTGTAGACAGGATGCCTTTTCTCTAATCTTGTTTTGTTACACTACACCTTTCATTTCATGAGCACAGTCATGTTGTCACTTTCAGGCCTCCAGTGGCACTATTATTGTACACCCACAAAGAGTTTTTCTTTGCTTGCTCAACTGTGAGGGTCAATTACAGATTTAATTACAAGTTGAGTTAGTGTGCTTTGAGTTAAATCTAAATACTGATCTGATCAAAATATGATCAACATTTTGAACCAATCCAATATTTCAAATATGCTGCCTACTATGTTTCTCCAACCCTGATTCCCAAAAAGTTGGGACGCTGTGTAAAATGTAAATAAAAACAGAATACAATGATTTGATTTATGGAATAGAACCCATGCAAGGGGGGAGAGCTACGTCCATGATAGACCCAACAAGGAGGGTGAGAGCCGGACTTCCGTCGTGTGCATGTAATCTGTTATAATAACGGTTGAAACCCATGTACCAGACCGAGCCAACGGAGGAGAGGGAAGGAACCCCGTGAGCTACGAAATCCGAACCTGCACCCAACTGTAGGAGATGCGCCAGACTCCACTGACCAGTGCACTGAGAGGGAGGGACGAGACACACCCAACCCCAGAGCCACCGAGCCGGAGCCAGGGTCCGACCAGACGAACCCGCTGACCAGAGCCCAGAGGGAGAGACGGAACGCGCCCCCCAGAGCCACAGAGCCGCAGAGATGGAGTACCCCCCTCGGACCCCCAAGACCGATTAACCATAACCCATCCTGCGAGAGGTATGGAGTACCCCCGGACTATGGAGAGCGAGGCGGAACCCCGCCCCCCACAACCCCGGGCAACCAGCACACCCTGACGCCCAGTAACGTGCAGTGAGGTCATTGGCTGGGTAGGCAGTGAGCTATAAAAAAAAAATCATGCGATTAACGCAGCAGCCAGACTTCAAATGGCATAGCGCATACTATAAAGGGAATCAAATAGCCCTTATATCTTTTAACGCAGGCTCAAAACTCACTTCTTCAAGAAGTAGGCCTACTACCAGGATCCTCCCTGTTAAGCACCTATTGTATTGTTAGTTTGCTATTCTTAATTTTGCCTTAAAAAAGTAGTACCGGTACACTCCTACGTTAAATGCAATTATTGTAAGTCGCTTTGAATAAAAGCGTCGGCTAAATGACTGTAATGTAATGTAGGCTAATATACTATACTATAAAGTCAATGAATCACATAGCCCATATATACTATACTATCAAATAGCTGGTCAAAAATGTCATGTATTGTTATCTCATAACTACACATAGCGTAGCGCAACAGCCTGTATGGCATGGCCTACATTCACCTGCATCTCAACAGGATTTACAGCAGCACGCAAAACAGCTCAATGACAATATAAATTCACCTGCATCAGGACACAGGACACAGGACACAGGATCCACACAGCCAGTCCTTTTTTTTGTACCATTACGTTTGAAATGTTCGTACAATCTTCTGTCCCTTCCTTTGGGTTAATTGAGATAGGTCAGGTGTTGCCCTCCCATTTTCAATCACATTTCGTTTTTTGCTCAAAACTGAAGGTTGAAAATCTTTTTAACTGTTGGATATCCATGATGCCGAGATCGCAAGTTAGCTGGGGAATTTTAGAACCGCGGCGCAAACAGCAGAGGAATGCCGCTACGGCAAGCCAAACAAGCCAAACGCAAACTGTCAATCATGCTGTCAGACAGTCAGAAGCAGCGTGGCACGGTGCCTCAACGTCCATCAATGAAGACAATGTGAGAACAGACTACGCATGCGCAAACCTACGAAACCGTTGGTCTATCACTTCGCATAGCACAGAAGCACAAGCACAGTCTGCCTCTCGCACACACAGGTGCCTCTCGCCAGCAATCAGCAATCAGCTCGCTTTGGGAGCAAACTCTCCTGGTGCCAGGGCATGCATTCTATTTTTAAAACAACACATTTTACATCATTTATTTTTATTTTAACACATTAAAGTTAAGAATAATTAGTAAAATAAATTAAAAATATATATATTTTTGAGATAAAAAAATAATAAAAAAATATTTAAAAAAGACTGATATTCTTTTTCTTTCTTAAATGCCTGGGTGAGGCACTGCCTACCCTGCCTCACCTGACTGCACGCCACTGCTGACGCCAGCTGGTGAGTCCCTCCGGTGGAGGAATCCTCAGTTTATACTTTTTTGGTGTTGAACTTTACGGCAGAGCCGTCCTTCTGAGTGGCCGGTGCCCACCATCCTAAAGGGTAGGAATAAATATGCCGAGATGGCTACAGAAACCTACTGTCTCCTCGTCTCTCTAGCTCGTGTGTGCAAATGTCCCTGATCATAGTGAGAGGGATACCACAAATGGTGCGAGACACACAGGCAAGGAATCAAACAATTTTAAGTTATTTTATTTATTTTTTAAAATAGTTTTTCACTCAAATGTTTCCTTTTATTGACAGATACAGTAGAGTTTTAGACAGGAAGGATGGGTGAGAGAGAGAGGAGGGATGACATGCAGGACATGTCCGCGGCCGGAATCGAACCGGGAACCCTGCGGTTATGTGGTCGACGCTTAACCCGCTACGCCACCTAAGCGCCCCTCAAACCATTTTTTTTTGTAAAAACACTACACTCCAAAAGTTTGGAAATCAAACAATTACTTTGTGGTAACAGATTACAGTACATGTTTTCATCTTTTATTTGATATTTGTATACATTCAGATCAGTAACGTGCAGTGAGGTCATTGGCTGGGTAGGCAGTGAGCTATAAAAAAAAAATCATGCGATTAACGCAGCAGCCAGACTTCAAATGGCATAGCGCATACTATAAAGGGAATCAAATAGCCCTTATATCTTTTAACGCAGGCTCAAAACTCACTTCTTCAAGAAGTAGGCCTACTACCAGGATCCTCCCTGTTAAGCACCTATTGTATTGTTAGTTTGCTATTCTTAATTTTGCCTTAAAAAAGTAGTACCGGTACACTCCTACGTTAAATGCAATTATTGTAAGTCGCTTTGAATAAAAGCGTCGGCTAAATGACTGTAATGTAATGTAGGCTAATATACTATACTATAAAGTCAATGAATCACATAGCCCATATATACTATACTATCAAATAGCTGGTCAAAAATGTCATGTATTGTTATCTCATAACTACACATAGCGTAGCGCAACAGCCTGTATGGCATGGCCTACATTCACCTGCATCTCAACAGGATTTACAGCAGCACGCAAAACAGCTCAATGACAATATAAATTCACCTGCATCAGGACACAGGACACAGGACACAGGATCCACACAGCCAGTCCTTTTTTTTGTACCATTACGTTTGAAATGTTCGTACAATCTTCTGTCCCTTCCTTTGGGTTAATTGAGATAGGTCAGGTGTTGCCCTCCCATTTTCAATCACATTTCGTTTTTTGCTCAAAACTGAAGGTTGAAAATCTTTTTAACTGTTGGATATCCATGATGCCGAGATCGCAAGTTAGCTGGGGAATTTTAGAACCGCGGCGCAAACAGCAGAGGAATGCCGCTACGGCAAGCCAAACAAGCCAAACGCAAACTGTCAATCATGCTGTCAGACAGTCAGAAGCAGCGTGGCACGGTGCCTCAACGTCCATCAATGAAGACAATGTGAGAACAGACTACGCATGCGCAAACCTACGAAACCGTTGGTCTATCACTTCGCATAGCACAGAAGCACAAGCACAGTCTGCCTCTCGCACACACAGGTGCCTCTCGCCAGCAATCAGCAATCAGCTCGCTTTGGGAGCAAACTCTCCTGGTGCCAGGGCATGCATTCTATTTTTAAAACAACACATTTTACATCATTTATTTTTATTTTAACACATTAAAGTTAAGAATAATTAGTAAAATAAATTAAAAATATATATATTTTTGAGATAAAAAAATAATAAAAAAATATTTAAAAAAGACTGATATTCTTTTTCTTTCTTAAATGCCTGGGTGAGGCACTGCCTACCCTGCCTCACCTGACTGCACGCCACTGATTCAGATAGGTCAGAAACCTGTAGAGCTTACAATAAACCTCACAGGTTGGAGAGAAAATATAACATTTATCCTTTTTGTCTTCAACTGCCCTACGCACTAAAGGCATTCAGTATTTCTTAAAAATGTAAATATACAAACACCAGTGCCCTATTTGCCAGTTAATGATTAATTTGATTATTTCAGAATATTATTGTGATTATTAACTTGATTAAAATTGGAATCGGTTGACAACACTAATGGATGCATATACACTAAGTTTGGGGTCACCCAGACAATTTCATGTTTTCCATGAAAACTCACTTTTATTTATCAAATGAGTTGCAAAATGAATAGAAAATATAGTCAAGACATTGACAAGGTTAGGGCACTTCTTGCGTACCATACGGTCAAGCTGCTCCCACCACAGCTCAATGGGGTTGAGATCTGGTGACTCCGCTGGCCACTCCATTACAGACAGAATACTACCTGCCTGCTTCTTCCCTAAATAGTTCTTGCATAATTTGGAGGTGTTCTTTGGGTCATTTTGGGCTCCAATCAAGCGCTGTCCACAGGGTATGGCATGCCATTGCAAAATTGAGTGATAGCCTTCCTTATTCAAAATCCCTTTTACCTTGTACAAATCTCCCACGTCACCAGCACCAAAGCAGCCCCAGACCATCACATTACCTCCACCATGCTTGACAGATGGCGTCAGGCACTCTTCCAGCATCTTTTCACTTGTTCTGCGTCTTCTCACAAATGTTCTTCTGTGTGATCCAAACACCTCAAACTTCGATTTGTCTGTCCATAACACTTCTCCTTCAATTCCTCTGTCCAATGTCTGTGTTCTTTTGCCCATATTAATCTTTTCCTTTTATTAGCCAGTCTCAGATATGGCTTTTTCTTTGCCACTCTGCCTAGAAGGCCAGCATCCCGGAGTCGCCTCTTCACTGTAGACGTTGACACTGGCGTTTTGCGGGTACCATTTAATGAAGCTGCCAGTTCAGGACCTGTGAGGCGTCTATTTCTCAAACTAGAGACTCTAATGTACTTGTCTTCTTGCTCAGTTGTGCACCGGGGCCTCCCACTTCCCTTTCTACTCTGGTTAGAGCCTGTTTGTGCTGTTCTCTGAAGGGAGTAGTACACACTGTTGTAGGAAATGTTCAGTTTCTTGGCAATTTCTCATATGGAATAGCCTTCATTTCTAAGAACAAGAATAGACTGTCAAGTTTCATAGGAAAGTTCTCTTTTTCTGGCCATTTTGAGAGTATAATTGAACCCACAAATGTGATGCTCCAGATACTCAACTAGCTCAAAGGAAGGCCATTAGTACAACTTCCAGCAAAACCATTTTCAGCTGTGCTAACGTAATTGCACAAGGGTTTTCAAGGTTTTTCTAATCATCCATTAGTTTTTAACGCGATTAGCAAACACAATGTACCATTAGAACACTGGAGTGACGGTTGCTGGAATTGGGCCTCACAGATATTCCATTAAAAACCAGATGTTTGCAGCTAGAATAGTCATTTTCCACATTAACAATGTAAAGAGTGTATTTCTGATTAATTTAATGCTTTTCTTTAAAAAATAAGGACATTTCTAAGTGACCCCAAACTTTTGAACGGTAGTGTACATACATACAGTACATACATACAAATTCTGGGTGGGCCCTCATCTTTTGTGAATTGCTATACCTCAGAAGATATGTGAACACATTAATCAAATACAAACACTTCAAAATACTGTCTTTTTGATCATGAAAGGGGACCAATTGGTATTAACTATTAATTAACGATGAATCCAATATGATATTGGTTTAGGAAGTAATATTGGAATTACAATTCACTGAAACAGTTTCAAACACAGTAACGTTTTTTTGAATGATTTAATATTTTATTCTGCAATTTGACAACAGACACCTCTTTGGGGGTAGCCTATATTAATTGAGTGAAGAATGAATCCATATAACACCAATTAGTCAGGGTGAATCTAATATCTAAATAGTTGTTGTTATCGCTCTGTGCCCTTCACAGAGACAGAAAGCTGCATCCTTCATCTCCATCTCAAGTCTTCGTGCTGAAAAGGTCAAACACATCACAGGGGCATGTTACTGAATTGATTCAATTGATTTAGCATCTAACCAGGAGCGCAAATAGTGATATACAGTAGTTCAAAGGCATGATAGTGTATCATATCGTGACGTTAGAATTATAAGGTTCTATCTCCATTTTTGTAAAAATTTAGTTTTTTACATAATCTGATCCATTAGGTGTTTATTAATGCCTGTGTGGTGTTATTTTTAAAATGTTGACATTTTTTTAGTTAGTAATTAATAAAATACAAAGGTTCCATCTCACAAAACATAATGGAATTTAAAAACTTTGACGCTCAATATCTCTGAACTACCCTAAACGGAGATAGAACCGTATAATTCTAAGCTCACAATATTACAGTTCAAGTAGTATAAGTATAGGATATGTACAGTTATGAAATGATAAGTATAGTATGATATGTACAGTAGATAGTAGGTATATACAACAGGTGGATAACAATAAGCTATGTACAGTTGTGGTATGCGGGCGATAGGTATAGTCCATATGTAGATGTATAATTAGAGACTAATACGAGAAATTAGGTATACAAAAATATGCTAATATGTGTAATATAATATGGCATGTGCAAAAATATGTGCAACGGCTAAATTGAGTGTCCACAGTGACCAGGGGTATGTGCAAACATCATGACATCATGATATGGGAGGCTCTGCTAGCTCCTTATCTATAAGTCACACATAGAACTACTGTTTGACTTGAATGAGGTAATAATAGCCAAATAATGTGTGTTTACTTTTTGTGAATGAAGTGTTTTCAAGTTATCATGACTGCTACATAGCATGACGCAGGACTCACCTCCCTGTACAGTGTTGCCCTCTTCTGGTTCATGGTGAAAATACGATGGAAAGTGTGACTGCAAACAGAATCAGTGCTGAAGTCTGTTTGGCCATGGATCCTGCTGATGGCCATGGATCTACGGTAGTGCCATCGACTGTGAGTACAAAATAACACAAGAAACAAGACATTAGGATAGGCATTATTTAGGCCTGTATACCACAGCATTATGAATACATAATGGAAATAAACGGCAACTAAAGACTAATTGCTGTACCATCTGCTGATGTGGATCTGTCCCACGGATCTACGGTAGTGCCATCGACTGTGAGTACAAAATAACACAAGAAACAAGACATTAGGATAGGCATTATTTAGGCCCGTATACCACAGCATTATGAATACATAATGGAAATAAACGGCAACTAAAGACTAATTGCTGTACCATCTGCTGATGTGGATCTGTCCCACGGATCTACGGTAGTGCCATCGACTGTGAGTACAAAATAACACAAGAAACAAGACATTAGGACAGGCATTAGGCCCATCACAGCATTATCAACAACATCAACCCCATTTCCTTCAGCAGCAAAGGGAGTTCACTAGAAATTCTCAAGGCCTCAATGGGCTGATTTTTCACCCAGACAGCACAGGATCTGACAGGAAAATCTGATTGGATAAAAGCTCCTTTATATGAGCTGCACTGGAAGCAGCACAACCGAGGGAGAGAGTATGAAATGATATTAATAAACTCATGGGAGCGAACCTTGTCAAATACATATAGCATTAATGAAAATATTTATCAAATTATTTAAAAAAGCCCGCTTCTGTCACTAAGTCAGTAACCTACATGTCACATTCACAATCGTGGTTAACGTGGCATAGAGGCCTGACACACTGTTGATGGCCTTGCAGGTCAGTTGGTTATTGGAGGACAACTGTATGTGGGTTAGGTCATCTATCCTGTTCCCCGATCCAATCATCCAGCCCCCAGTCTCCCAGGTGTAGTAGCAGGAGGGACGGCAGTCAGCGGAGCACTGGAACTCCCCTGAGTTAATCTGCTCAGGGCCTGTGAGGGTCATGTTCGCTGGTCCAGCTAAATGAGAAACAAATCCACATGTACCAAGTCGTGATCTTAGAATGATAAGGTTCTATCTCCGTTTAGAATGATAAGGTTCTATCTCCGTTTAGAATGATACGGTTCTATCTCCGTTTAGAATGATAAGGTTCTATCTCCGTTTAGAATGATAAGGTTCTATCTCAGTTTAGGGTAGTTCAGAGATATTGAGCGTCAAAGTTTTTACATTCCATTATGTTCTATGAGATGGAACCTTTGTATTTTATTAATTACTATCTAAAACATGTCAACATTTAAAAAATAACACCACACAGGCATTAATAAACGCCTAATGGATCAGATTATGTAAAAAACTCAATTTTGACAAAAATGGAGATAGAACCTTATAATTCTAACGTCACGAAGTTAAGAATATCGACTTTACCAACTTTGCACGAAACAATGTCTGTGTAATATATAATATATAATGACAGTTATACCATGGGGTACTTTTATTTTGATAGTAGGCCTAAACTAATTTATTTTGTTATTGGAATTCAGGTAATTTAAAAATGACAGTTACAAACGACAGCTCGAGATGACTCAGAGTCACCATGATTAAATAAGACTGAAGATGTAGTATTTGTAAAGGCTAGAAGTTGTTCACTGCAGAATGATAAGTACATTATTTCTGTTATTATTGAGCGTCATTCGATGAGCAGCACCAGAAACTTTGTGTAAAGAGACAGAGCTAGCTAAAAAGAGTCATTTAAATAATACGCTGAATTCTTCGTTCTTCATTTTCCTAGCACCTTCAATAAGCGGAGCGAGGTATGTTAAGTGTTGGACATGTATTTAAGTGTTTCATGTATTTAAGTGTTTCATGTATTTAAGTGTTTCATGTATTTAAGTGTTTCATGTATTTAAGTGTTTCGTGTAATTTATGTGTTCCATGTATTTGTATGTACGGTGTAACCTAAAGTGTGCCTTTCCACGTATATTTGTGAAGCTATGAAGTAGCCATATTGCAATTGTGCTTAAAAGCACTCAGCAGAGACACTCAGAGTTTGTTTACTAATGAAAATATCGAGGACAGCTACATGCTGCATATCACTTTATCAGGTCGTGATGTTAGGTTCTATCTCCATTTTTGTAAAAATGTAGTTTTTTACATAATCTGATCCATTGGGTGTTTATTAATGCCTGTGTGGTGTTATTTTTAAAATGTTGAAATTTTTGAGTTAGTAATTCATAAAATACAAAGGTTCCATCTCACAAAACATAATGGAATGTAAAAACGTTGACGCTCAATATCTCTGAACTACCCTAAACGGAGATAGAACCTTATAATTCTAAGCTCACGAGGTGTCACCAAAACCAACAAACAACCCACCTAGAACCTGTATTATCATTGTTACTGTGATATTCCCATAGGTATTGTATGCAGTGCATGTTACGGTCAAGAACTCGGGGGCCAAGGGGGGCACAGAGAAGGCCAGCTCGTTGCCCTGCTCACTCTGCCCATCCAGGCTCATGGTGTAGTTACACGAGGGAGAGCAGACAGCAGTACACCATACGCTGCCTGGCACTCCGGCCGTCAAATAGAAAGGTCCGTTGATGGTTACATTTGAGGGGTTATCTGAACATAGCAAAGCATAATTAGACAATGGACCAATGCTAGAAGAATTTTAGGACAAACCAACTATTGTACTTAAGCAAATAACTGTCCAGTAGACGCAATAAAATACATTATTTAAGTGCATGTGAAACACTGTGTGTGTGTGTGTGTGTGTGTGTGTGTGTGTGTGTGTGTGTGTGTGTGTGTGTTGATAACTCACTGGGATTGCTGTCTTCGACCCCACTCTCTCCATCTGTGGTTAAGACTGGTCCTGAAAGTCCAAACAGTCTTTAGTCAACCCATTATAATATAATCAATATTTGGGCACCCTTGGTTTAAATGTCTGTTACAATTAATCTCCAAGTGATTGATAGCAAACCTGAACACTAAATGCTACAAAGTTAAACATGACACCTTTCTGCAAATTTTAAAGCAATGTTTCTTTTTATTGACATTTTTCTGTGGCCTTTATTTAAATTTTTCTGGGCCCTGTGCAAAAGTTTGGGAACCCTTTTGGATTATTCTTTGTTACCTTTTGAGAAGATGATTACTAAGGCCCAGACCAAGGTGATTTACTTGTTAGGGCTTCAATGAGTCAGGTGAATATAATTCCAGGGTTGAACTAACTGAAGTAACTGCATGCCTTCTAAAGTATCCGACTGCGGTGGCTGTTGTGTCTGGTGTTAAAAACAATGGGTTCCTCTAAACTTGTCCAAGGATGGTTCACTTCCACCATCAAGGAGAAGGCTACAAAAAACTCTTGCAACGTTTAAAACTACCCAGCAAGACAATGACCTGGTGCTGTGCCGTGCCAGTGAGAGCTTTAAGAAGCAGAAGGATCTTGAAATCTATTCTGAACTTAACAGGAAGCCAGTGTAGAGTCTCTAAAATAGGAGTTATATGAGCTCTTCTGCTTGTTTTGGTTAAAAGTCTCGCTGCTGCATTTTGGACTAATTGCAGCTGGCCAATAGCTTTCTTCGGAAGACCAGAAAGGAGACCATTACAATAGTCCAAACGGGTAATAACAAAAGCATGCATTAACACTTCTGCATCAGCTTGCCAGAGAAACTTTTGCCATATTCCGTAGATGATAAAAAGCATTTCTAGTGATAGATTTGATGTGAGGCTCAAAGCTTAAGTCAGAATCTATAATCACACCTAGATTCTTAGCTTCATGTTTGCAGTTTGAAAGCAAGGTTCCCATGGTATTCGACAATTAGTCGTTTTGTGGTTTTGGTCCAATTACAAGTATCTCAGTTTTGTCCTGATTTAGTTGTAGAAAATGTTTGGACCTCTGAGTAGACAACATTATTTTGCAGTTCATATCAGCCGACATCCACAACAAACCTGTATTCCCGATTTTCCTCTCATATTACCTGCAAAGAACGAGAGTAGTAGAAACAGACGGAGTAGGATGTGTGTATCCTTCATTGTCTCGCAGAAATGGACTGAGTTGTCTGGGCACCAGTAAATATACTGCTGAATATAAACTGCCGTAGGCTGACTCACATAGACAGAGAAGGCAAACAGTTCTTATCAGGGAGACCTGACAGCAAGCTGACCTGCCCTGTTATTGAATAGGCATGTCACACAATAGGTTGAGATTGAGCAAGTCTGTTTCACTGTACATTCATATAGACGACAGTTTACTATGGTAGTTACAGAAGAGGTGGATCCAGTTCACTACTTTTAATCCGACCACTAGAGGCAGAGAACTTCTCTGAAAGAAGCCCTTCTGCATATGCAACTATCGCCCAATCAGCATTTTACCTGTGATTTCCAAGGTTGCCGAGAAGTGGGTATCAGAGCAGCTTGTTTCTTTCTTAAATAATGGTCCATTTAATCTCCATCCCATGCAGTTTGGCTTTAGGGCCCATCACTCCACTGAAACAGCTAACTGTCTCTTCTTAGAGAAGGTCCGAGCAATGGTTGACAAAGGAGGTGTTGTTGGTGCTGTGTTTTTAGACCTTCGCAAAGCTTTCGACACAGTCAACCATAAGGTCCTTATTGCCAAACTGTCTGCTTTTAACTTCTCCTCATTAGCACTGAAATGGATTGAGTCCTACCTAACTGGTAGAAGTCAACATGTTTCTGTGAACAACCACCGTTCATCAGCTCTTAACCTGTGCACCGGTGTACCTCAAGGATCAATGCTCGGCCCGCTGCTGTTTAGCCTATACATTAATGATCTGCCATCTGTCTGCCCTGATGTCGAAATACAATTATATGCTGATGACACCGTAATATATGTGCATGCCAAGACCAAACATCTGGCTGCTGCCAAACTCATCACAGCTATGGATCAGATCACAAATTGGCTGAACCGTTCATGCCTTCAACTTAACGTAAATAAAACTGTAGGAATGTTTTTTTACTAAAAGACAATGTAACATTGTGTCCAATATATTAATCTCAGGTAAAAATATTAGCATTGTGCCACAACTTAAATATCTGGGTATCATTATTGACTCCAATCTGTCATTCAAAACACACATTAAGAAAGTATGCCAAAGAGTCAAGTTTAGCCTAACCAATTTTAAATATATCAGAAACGTAATGACTTTTAATGCTGCCAAATTATACATGAACGCCATGATTATGTCACATCTGACATACTGTTTGACAAGTTGGGGCCAAACTAGCAGCTCGTCACTAAAGCCACTAGCCATTCTCTACAAGCAAACCCTTAAAGTCCTGGATCAGAAGCCTAACAGCTCTCATCATTGTACTATCCTAAATAACCGTAAACTTCTGAGCTGGGAAGATGTGATCAAATACAAAAACACCTGCCTGGTCTACAAAGTCTTACATAACACTGCTCCTCCTCCTCTTAACTCATTCATAACCCAACGTAACAATACCAGTCAGAGCACCAGAAGTACCACACGAGGCGACTTTCTAGTCCCATTTAGGAAAAGTAAATTTGGTCAATTATCATTCTCTGTTATAGCAATACAAAACTGGAACTCACTACCTACCTACATAAAAAATATACATACATACTCCACCTTCACAACACACCTTAAGGCATGGCTTTGCAATAACTATAACTGCATACATTAATTTCTGTCAGATGTGACGTGTGTGTTGTATGTACACCTCTATCTTTGCTACCCGCCTGCATATGTCTGTGTGTGCTTCAATGTCTGGATGCTGCTGTGCCTGTATGTTGCTGTGTCTGTATGCTGCTATGACTATTTGCTCTTCCTTTGTCCCCTTTGTACTGTTCTTATCTCAGGTACTGTATTGATGTTGCTGCCATTTTGTGCTTGAATGTCTTGTCTCCCCGGCATGTTTGTGCTTGCTCCAACTATGCTTGATATGTTTGTATGTCCTGCTCCATTTGTTTGTGTTTGCTGCAATTGTAATTTTTTTAAACTAATGTATTTTATTTTAGGGAGCCTATTGTCAACTGGCCCGGGGACTACAGCTGGAAATTAGCCATGTAGGCTAAAGCTGCTCCATTTACTGTTGTTACAGTTAATTAATGGGGACTGTCCACGACATCATAAACTAATAAACTAAACTAAACTAAACTGCTTGTGATGTTGGAGTTTCAACCATGCAATGCATGTTAATTATGATGTACATTAAGCATTATGACCTGACATCAATTGTCTCTTGTGTTTTAAGTAATATTGTACCTATAGTGTAGCTTATCACCTGGTTTCAATGCCTGGCTTTCATCAGAATCTCTTATAGTGTAGCTTATCACCTGGTTTCAAAGCCTGGCTTTCATCAGCATCTCTTATCAAAAGTCAAATAGTGTGTGAAGGCGTTATGCCTTTTGATTTTGTATCTGTTGTTAATTTCACACCTTACAGTTGTGTGTGTGTGTGTGTGTGTGTGTGCGTGTGTGTGTGTGTGTATAACTATTGCACTCGGTGGCACTGGATGGTAGAGGTAATATTTTAATAAAGTGACTGTGTACAAAAGGTTAGTTCCTGTACGTGAGGTGTACTTCACTTTATACGCCTGGGGGAATTAGCTGTTGGTAAACCTCGGAGGTTCAGCCCGAGGCTACAGAAGACGTATTTCTATGATATGGACATAAGGCAGGGTGTGTGCATGTGCTCAATGACCTGCATACAATGACAAAGGTTCTCCCAAAAAATAAATATGTCTTAGCATAAACTTTACTCCACGAGAGACAAATACTATAGACGCCATGTCAATAAATCAAACAAATACTTTTTCATACACACCAGCTTAAAGTGTGTGTGTGTGTGTGTGTGTGTGGTGCAAGACTGAGAATGAGTGATGTTATTAGTGATAATCAACAACAAGACTAACCAAAGTCGATGATTGATTGTTTCTCAATGTTTACACATAGAGTATGTTTATTACATTTATGCTCCATACTTACATACATACATACACTACCGTTCAAAAGTTTGGACATTGACACGGTTAGAAAGTCAAGACATTGACACGGTTAGAAAGTCAAGACATTGACACGGTTAGAAATAATGATTTTTATTTGAAATAATAATTTTGTCCTTCAAACTTTGCTTTCGTCAAATAATGCTCCCTTTGCAGCAATTACAGCATTGCAGACCTTTGGCATTCTAGCTGTTAATTTGTTGAGGTACTCTGAAGAAATGTCACCCCACGCTTCCTGAAGCACCTCCCACAAGTTGGATTGGCTTGATGGGCACTTCTTGCGTACCATACGGTCAAGCTGCTCCCACAACAGCTCAATGGGGTTGAGATCTGGTGACTCCGCTGGCCACTCCATTACAGACAGAATACTAGCTGCCTGCTTCTTTCCTAAATAGTTCTTGCATAATTTGGAGGTGTGCTTTGGGTCATTGTCCTGTTGTAGGAGGAAATTGGCTCCAATCAAGCGCTGTCCACAGGGTATGGCATGGCGTTGCAAAATTTAGTGATAGCCTTCCTTATTCAAAATCCCTTTTACCTTGTACAAATCTCCCACGTTACCAGCACCAAAGCAGCCCCAGACCATCACATTACCTCCACCATGCTTGACAGATGGCGTCAGGCACTCTTCCAGCATCTTTTCACTTGTTTTGCGTCTCCCAAATGTTCTTCTGTGTGATCCAAACACCTCAAACTTCGATTTGTCTGTCCATAACACTTTTTTCCAATCTTCCTCTGTCCAATGTCTGTGTTCTTTTGCCCAACTGTCTGACCACTGTTGCATATTCTTTGACGTATCTATCTTTCCTGTTATTCAAACTATGTCTAAAACTATTTCCAAACGATATATCAATGAAAAGACCAGTGCACTGTTCACACAGGCCTTTTCCCTAGCCCCCCCACCCCAAACTTCTATTCCAACCTCAGTAAATGACCTTCTACACGATTTCAACTTAAAAATCACAAAAACCATTGATGATATTGCACCCATTAGATCCAAATGCATCTCTGGTAAGCAAAAAGCTCCCTGGAGAACTGCCCCATCCGTAAAGACCCAAAAAAGAGAATGTCGTAAAGCAGAACGCAGATGGAGAAAAACAAACCTTCAAGTCCACTATGATATCTATAAAGAGAATCTTCAGAACTATAACTTAGAAATAAGAAGTGCCAGGCAATCATTTTTCTCTAAGATCATAAACAATAACATAAATAATGCCCGCATCCTTTTCAGAACTGTTGACAGACTAACAAATCCCCCAACACCCATTGCTCAGGAATTTCACTCAACTAGTAAATGCAATGAGCTTGCATCCTTTTTTAACAATAAAATAGAAACCATTAGACAAGGCATTAGGTCTTCTGTGTCAGGCATGAAAAACATGTCCCCATTAACAACCCCAAATAGGGCGGACATAACAACCATGTCACAATTTAACACCATTGATTACAAGACCCTAGATAAAATCATGTCACGTCTTAAACCATCCACCTGTGCCCTTGATGTCCTGCCAACAAGCTTTTTTTAAAACATATTTAGCTGCATGGCAGGCGAACTAATACAAATAATTAACACCTCCCTTTCATCAGGAATCTTCCCTGAAGCCCTGAAAACTGCAGTTATTAAGCCTCTACTAAAAAAGAACGGCCTAGACCCATTTGTACTAAACAACTACAGACCCATATCAAACCTTCCCTGTACAGGAAAAATTATTGAAATGGTTGCCCACGAACAACTTAGCAATTATTTGACCCTAAATGATCTCTTTGATGACTTTCAATCAGGCTTTCGCCCCCTACATAGCACTGAAACGGCCCTTATTAAGGTCCTTAATGACATTCGCGTAAACACAGACTCCGGAAAAATCTCAGTTTTGGTACTACTAGATCTTAGTGCTGCCTTTGACACTGTAGACCATGACATTCTAATAGATAGACTAAAAACCTGGGTAGGACTTTCGGGCACTGCCCTAAACTGGTTTAGATCCTACCTACAGGACAGAAGCTACTATGTCTCCATTGGCAACTTTGTATCTGACCAAATTAAAATGACATGTGGGGTTCCCCAAGGGTCAATCCTTGGCCCCCTTCTATTCAATCTCTACATGCTTCCATTGGGACACATCATAAAAAAGAACAAAATTGCCTACCACAACTATGCGGATGACACTCAAATCTACATAGCCCTCTCACCGAACGACTATAGTCCCATTGACAATCTCTGTAATTGCATTGAGCAAATAAACGCCTGGATGACACAAAACTTCCTCCAACTAAACAAGGACAAAACAGAGATAATTGTATTCGGTGCACCTGACAAAAGATCGAAAGTCAGTGCAAAACTTGATTCTCTCTCTCTTCACAGTAAAAAACAGGTCAGAAATCTTGGTGTAATACTAGACTCCGATCTAAACTTCAACAGCCACATAAACTCAATAACTAAATCAGCCTACTATCACCTGAAAAACATAACAAGAATGAGAGGTTTCATGTCCAAGCAAGACCTTGAAAAACTCATCCATGCATTTGTTTCGAGTAGACTTGATTATTGTAATGGTCTACTAACAGGCCTATCTAAAGGAGCTGTTCGTAAATTGCAGCTCATCCAAAACGCCGCTGCTAGGGTCCTAACAAAAACAAAGAAATTTGAACACATTACACCAATCCTGAGATCCCTGCACTGGCTACCAGTCTCTCAGAGAATTGAATTCAAAATCCTCCTAATTACATACAAATCACAAAATGGTCTTGGACCAAAATACATATCAGATCTCCTCCCACCCTATATTCCCGCAAGGTCCCTAAGGTCAGCTGAGACAAATCAGCTAATAATTCCAAGAGTAAAAACAAAACACGGTGCAGCAGCTTTCAGTCACGCTGCTGCATGCTCCTGGAACAAACTCCCTGAAGAAATCAAACAGGCCCAAACCCTTAAAATATTTAAATCTAAGCTAAAAACCTTCATGTTTTGCACCAGTTATGATTAAACACAAACACTTCTATCAATGTCTTTTTTCCATTAACTATTGTCTTTTTAAATGTTTTATCTATTTACTTCTTATATTTGCTTTTATTCATTGTAATTTTTATTTTCTTATGCTCCTCTTGTGGAGGGATGTGGAGGGATATGGAGGGATATGGAGTGGTGTAGAGGGATGTAGAGGGATGAAGAGGGATGTGGAGGGATGTAGAGGGATGTGGAGGGATGTAGAGGGATGTGGAGGGATGTAGAGGGATGTGAAGGGATGTAGAGGGATGTAGAGGGATGTAGAGGGTTGTAGAGGAATGTGGAGGGATGTAGAGGGGTGTAGAGGGATGTAGAGGTATGTAGAGGTTTGTAGAGGAATGTGGAGGGATGTAGAGGGTTGTAGAGGGATGTAGAGGGATGTAGAGGGTTGTAGAGGGATGTAGAGGGATGTAGAGGGATGTGGAGGGATGTAGAGGGATGTAGAGGGATGTGGAGGGATGTAGAGGGATGTAGAGGGATGTGGAGGGATGTGGAGGGATGTAGAGGGATGTAGAAGGATGTGGAGGGATATGATTAAACACAAACACTTCTATCAATGTCTTTTTCCCATTAACTATTGTCTTTTTAAATGTTTTATCTATTTACTTCTTATATTTGCTTTTATTCATTGTAATTGTTATTTTCTTATGCTCCTCTTGCTGTATTTTTAAATAATGCATGTAAAGCACTTTGAATTGCCCCTGTTGTATGAAATGTGCTATACAAATAAACTTGCCTTGCCTTGCCTTGCCTTGCCTTGCCTTGCCTTGCCTTGCCATATTATTTGCCCTTTTCCTTTTATTGGCCAGTCTCAGATATGGCTTTTTCTTTGCCACTCTGCCTAGAAGGCCAGCATCCCGGAGTCACCTCTTCATTGTAGATGCTGACACTGGCGTTTTGCGGGTACCATTTAATGAAGCTGCCAGTTCAGGACCTGTGAGGCGTCTATTTCTCAAACTAGAGACTAATGTACATGTCTTCTTCCTCAGTTGTGCACCGGGGCCTCCCACTTCTCTTTCTACTCTGGTTAGAGCCTGTTTGTGCTGTTCTCTGAAGGGAGTAACACACCGTTGTAGGAAATGTTCAGTTTCTTGGCAATTTCTCACATGGAATAGCCTTAATTTCTAAGAACAATAATGGACTGTCGAGTTTCATATGAAAGTTCTCTTTTTCTGGCCATTTTGAGAGTATAATCGAAGCCACAAATGTGATGCTCCAGATACTCAACTAGCTCAAAGGAAGGCCATTTGTATAGCTTCTCTGACCAGCAAAACCGTTTTCAGCTGTGCTAACGTAATTTCAAGGGTTTTCTAATCATCCATTAGCTTTTTAACGCGATTAGCAAACACAATGTACCATTAGAACACTGGAGTGACGGTTGCTGGAAATGGGCCTCTATACACCTATGTAGATATTCCATTAAAAGCCAGATGTTTGCAGCTAGAATAGTCATTTTCCACATTAACAATGTATAGAGTGTATTTCTGATTAATTTAATGTTATCTTCATTGAAAAAAACAGTGCTTTTCTTTCAAAAATAAGGACATTTTTTTTTTTTTTTTTTTTTTTTTCCAGATTTTATCCCTTTTTCACCCAATTTGGTAGCCAATTTAACCCAACGTAGCATCCAATTATCCCCTGCCTATTGCATAGGATCCGCCGCACGACCCCGTGGCCGGCAGTCCCAGAGGAGGCCGCCAGGCAGACTAGGCTGACTGGCTCCTCGAGCCCAGTACCGTTATTCCGGCGCCCAGGGGGCGGTGTTGCGCGACGGATCCTAGTCCAGAAATACTCCTATACCGCCCTCGGAAGCGGCCGGCCAATATGCCGCTTCCCGTGTGCCTCGGCCATATCTGGATCTGGCGAGCCGGGATACGAACCCCGGCCCCGGTGGGCAGCATGCACTAGCGGCCAGTGCGTAGACCGCTACACCACCGCGGGGCGGAAAAATAAGGACATTTCTAAGTGACCCCAAACTTTTGAACGGTAGTGTATGTTGGTATGTATGTATGTATGTATGCATATGTATGTTGGGATGTGGGTCAAAGACCAATAAGGATTTTAAAATGGAAAATAAATGAAATTGGCAAAAAATCTATTTAAGCATTTTCTATCTTTATTAGAGTGTTCTGTATACAACAACAAAAAGTGCAAATAGTGATAAGAACATGATATAAATAAACATGACAATGATAGGTAAGTGTGCAATATACAGTATGTGCAGAGGTAGTATTGTAAACATCAGTTTAGCTTAGAGGTATATTCAGTTATGTGCTATGTACAGTTAAGGTAGCTTGTACAGTGTAGTAGTTTATGTACAGTATGTAATGTGCAAATGTATAAAATAATCTATATCAAGAGACAGGCGCAATGTGTAATATACAGTATGTGCAAAGCAGTATTGTACACAACAGTAGTGCAAAGGTTATAGAGTGATCACATTAACCATTAGTTATATAAGTCAGTCCATTCTCTCAGCTGCAGCTTGGTGGTGGTGCTGGCTGAATCATCCAGTCTTATCTAGCAACACTACTGAAGCACAAAGGCAAGGAATCTAATTATTTTCTTTGCAAAAACACTACACTCCAAAAGTTTGGAAATTAAACAATTACTTTGTGGTACAGTACATGCTTTTATTTGATATTTGTATACGTTCAGATAAAGGTCAGAAACCTGTATAGAGCTTACATTAAACCTCACAGGTTGGAGAGAAAATATATAGGAAATTGCTTAGGAATAGCCCCTTGAGATATGCTATCTCGTTTTCGAAGGGGTCCAATGCAACAACGACAATTAGACAACACATTTAACAAAATGTTGACTTTATTTTGAATACTTTGCAGTTGTGGTAAATTGTTATTTAGTTTCTACAGTAGCCTATAGTTGTTGTTGTTGTTTTGTAGTTAACAGAACAATTTTGTAGTGTTCACTTTATTTATGTGGAATATTTTGCAGTCATTGATTGTTCATTGCTATTTATTTGTCATTTTTGTTTTTATTGGTGTTCATTTGTCATTGTATTTACTTAGACCTTGTTATGTGCAAGTTTGTTGCTTTTATTAAAAATCTTGCTTAGGGCCACAAAAGTCCCAGGGCCGGCCGAATGAACAAACATGAACAAGGAAGAACAACAAAAACTAACTAAGGGAAGAATGAAAGAATGGTTAGACAAAAGAAATAACTGAAGAATGAAGAATGGACAGGAGAACAAACAGAAGAATGAAAAAGATGAAGAACGGACAGATGGAAGAACTGGCAGAAAACAACAACTAATAAATGAATGAACGAATGAAAGAACTGAAGAATAAATGAATGAAAGAACGGACAGACTGACGAATGAGTTGTGGGAAGTGCATCTTCTTCATCCTGGGGTTGGGGAAGTCTAATCAATAATTTTGGCATTTAGCATACTTATTCCAAAACGACTTACAATCAATACATTTGACGAAGTAAGTGAATCATCGTATCTTTCTAATGTTGTAGAGGAAGAATCTGCAGGAGCGCACTGTTGCTGCGATGTTCTCCGCACAGGATAGGCGGTTGTCCAGGATCACTCCAAGGTTCTTGGCTGTCTTGGAGGAGGTTACAGTAGAGCTCTCGACTGTGATAGAGAAGTCTTGGAGGGGGCGGGCTTTCCCAGACAGGAAGAGTAGCTCAGTCTTTGAGGTTAAGGTTGAGCTTGAGGTGGTGGGCTGACATTCATGTAGAGATGTCAGCGAGAAACGTGTTGCCACATGTAGGTCAGAGGAGGGGGAAGACAGGAAGAGTTGAGTGTCGTCTGCATAGTTGTGGTAGAAGAACCCATGTGAGGAGATTACCGAGCCAAGAGACATGGTATAGAGCGAGAACAGTAAGGGCCCTAGGACAGTCGTGCAGCTCGATTGGCATTTGCCAGAGAATACCTTGGTGCGTCAGTGATGCGTCAGTGATGGTCTGGGGAGGCATAACCACCGCACCAGAACAGGAGCCCTGAGATGCTGCAGACCTGAGGGGAAAAAGACAACAATACATTGTAGGACAGAGCATGCCTCCCTGTGTTACCAAACAAAATAGACCCTAATGCTATATAGCCTACCTGCTTGTTTCTGCTGAAGACTGTAGCCTTGTAGCCATTGTTTAAAAGAAGAAAATGTAGGCCAAAGCACAACAAAAAGTCTTGCTGAAATCCCTACCCAAGGCCTTGCTAAAAATTCCTGCTGAAAAGCCCACCCTAACGTCTTGCTGAAATGATGCAGAGAGTAAACCAGGAAACATACTCATTCTAATCTCACAGCTTTAGGGACAAAGGTTCAATCCATGAATGCATGATTGAAACCAATTTTCCTACCTGGTGATGCGTCCCAGTCCACGATATGTCATTATTTGAAGACCTGGAAACAAAATACAGGTTCAATTAATATCTCATTTACATTTACATTTACATTTTTGGCATTTAGCAGACGCCTTATTCCAAAGCGACTTACAATCAATACATTTGAATACTAAGCATGTGAATCAGCAATCCACCATTCGTTGCAGGAAGAGTGATCTAGCTCGGGCCCGGGGCCACTGATAGAAGGAAAAACCTTCTCCCTATCGCCTTCTACTAAAAACTTTTTTTTTTTTTTTTTGGGGGAGAAACTGAGAAACAGTACAAGGGGGGCAATAGAAGTTCTTAGGGACACAGTAGAGGGGAAAGCGGGTGTCTTTAGGAGACGTAGTGGTGAGGGTCAGAAGATGTCTCAGGAGGAGCAGTTAAGATGTAACCTGAAGAGATGGGTCTTCAGTCTACGACGGAAGATGGGTAGTGACTCAGCCGTTCTGACGGCCGTGGGGAGCTCATTCCACCAGCGGGGAGCCAGTGTTGTGAAGAGACGTGATCGGGCAGCCCGACTGCTGTGTAGAGGAGGTGGGGCCAGTCGGCCAGCCGAGGTGGAGGAGCGGAGTGAGCGGGCAGGGGTTTGGGGGGTTACCATTTCCTTCAGGTAGGCAGGGGCTGTCCCTTTAGCTGCCTGGTATGCAAGCACCAGGGTCTTGAATCTGATGCGAGCTGCTATCGGGAGCCAGTGCAGGGTGCGAAGGAGAGGGGTGACATGCGAGTGTTTGGGGAGGTTGAATACCAGCCGGGCAGCAGCATTCTGGATGAGCTGCAGAGGTCTAATGGCTGAAGCGGGGAGCCCAGCCAGGAGTACATTGCAGTAATCCAGGCAGGAGATGACCAGTGCCTGGGTCAAGAGTTGCGCTGCCTCTCTGGTAAGGAATGGTCGTATCCTTCTGATGTTGTAGAGGAAGAATCTGCAGGAGCGAGCCGTTGCTGCAATGTTCTCCGCACAGGATAGTCGGTTATCCAGGATCACTCCAAGGTTCTTGGCTGTCAGGGAGGGGGTTACAGTAGAGTTCTCCACTGTGATGGAGAAGTCTTGGAGAGGGCAGGCTTTCCCGGGGATGAAGAGGAGCTCGGTCTTGTTAAGATTGAGCTTGAGATGGTGGTCAGCCATCCAAGTTGAAATGTCAGCGAGACATGCTGAGATACGGGTTGCCACGTGTACATCAGACAGGGGGAAGGACAGGAAGAGTTGAGTGTCGTCTGCGTAGCTGTGGTAGGAGAGCCCATGTGAAGAGATTACCGAGCCAAGAGACTTGGTGTAGAGGGAGAAAAGTAGGGGCCCTAGGACAGAACCCTGGGGTACTCCAGTGGAAAGGGTTCGTGGAGAAGACAGCGATTCTCTCCAGGTCACCTGGTAGGAGCGGCCCGCCAGGTAGGAAGAAAACCAGGAGTGTGCGGTGCCAGAGATGCCCAGGTCTGAGAGGATGGAGAGAAGGATCTGGTGATTGACTGTGTCGAAGGCAGCAGACAGGTCAAGGAGAATGAGAACAGAGGAGAGGGAGGAAGCTTGGGCAGAGTGGAGGGCTTCCGTGACAGCAAGGAGCGCAGTCTCAGTGGAATGCCCAGCCTTGAAGCCGGATTGGTGGGGGTCTAAGTGATCCATCTTCCGGAGATAGTCAGTCAGTTGTTTAGATGCCGCGCGTTCAAGGGTTTTGGAAGGGAAGGAGAGAAGGGATACAGGTCTGTAATTGTGGACAGATGATGGGTCAAGGGTAGGTTTCTTGAGGAGAGGCTTGACTCTGGCTATTTTGAAGGCCGCTGGGACAGATCCTGAGGATAGGGAGGAGTTGATTAGGGTGGTAAGGTAAGGAAGGATGTCGGCGGAAATGGATTGGAGAAGGGGGGAGGGGATGGGATCAAGAGGGCATGTGGTTGCCCGCTTTGATGTGATAAGTGTGAGAATCTCATCGGGGGAGAGGGGGGAAAAAGATGACAATCCAGAGACCGAGTGTCGGGGAGAGAGTTTGGAAGGGGTGTTAGCATTGTTAGTGGGAGGAGGGAGAGGTGGGGGGGAAAAGGTGCTGCTGATGTCATCCACCTTTTTTTCAAAGTAGGTGACAGTCATCGGCGGACAGGGAGGAAGGAGGAGGGGGAGGAGGTGGATTAAGGAGTGAAGAGAAAGTGGAGAACAGTTTTCTAGGATTAGAGGCAGAAGAATGTATTTTGGAATGATAGTAGGATGCTTTAGCAGCTGATGCCGAGGAGGCGTAGTTGGCAAGGAGTGATAGAGGTTAAGGTCATCAGAAAGGCCAGTTTTTCTCCATTTCCTCTCAGCTGCTCTGAGCTCTAGTCTACAAGCATGTAGTGTTTCAGAGAGCCAGGGAGCTCGAGGAGATTTGTTGGCATGTGTTACAATTCTCAGCTCTTACTGATCTTTTTTTATCATCTTTAACTTTTTGTATTGATGTTTTTACTGTCTATGCTTTTGCTTTACTTTTTGTTTATCTATCTATTCTTGTTGATGATTTGAACGTGACATGAATTGAAGCTATATCTAAAATGTATTTCCATTTGTTGCTCTTACTGCATTCTATCGACAAGTAGTAAGACAAAAAAATATATATCCATTTTGGGGTTTTAAAACAAACAGATGTGTCCAGTGTGGTGTTAAATTGACACCTACCATAAGGTCTCCACCAGGACTGGGATTCTCCGGACCAGAACAGGTGCCTTGAGATGCTGCAGACCTGAAGGAAAGAGACATTAAACTATAGGATACAACTTAGCGCTGCAGTAGTTTATCAAATTTAGGCTGGGTTGCACCAACATGGATTAAATGAATGCTGTTTTAAACTTAAAATAGAGTTAGTAAATCTATACAATTCAATTGGGTTTAATCTGTCTTGAGTTTCCTACAAGAAACTCCCATCCAAGATATGCAGCCATTTTGTCAACAAAACAGAAACACCCAACACCATTAGCCTACACTATAGTATTACATATCACTGTTAATCCTTTTTTAGACTAGGTTTAAAATTACTGGTGCAACACACTAGAATTTAATCTAGGTTTAAATAGAAATTAAACTGAGACTGGCAAAGGTTTAGACTTAACCAGGGTTAATTGTAAACTACATTTAAAAATGTTAAAGGTTTAAAGTTAGGTGCAACAGGATTAGTACCTGGATGTAATCCAGTTTAAAAGTTAAACCTTGTTGGTGCAACCTTGCCTTAGTCTGTCATAGATCATAGATGTATTTAAAGTGTATAAATACATGTATCCATACTTAATTCAAATGTATGCATTGCGTGCACAGGAGAGCCCTACAACAATGCTTACTAGGAGCTGCCTCTCAACAGAGCACTGACTATCCAACACCAACAGAGCAGTGAATAGAATACCAACAATACACAATATATTATCAAGTAGCCTAATAACAGATATATATCAAGTAAACTAATCAAGTAGCCTAACAGTCAAACAGAGAGATAAAACGTCCGTTGGCTTCAACTAAACACAACTCTGACCTTTGGTTAGCAGCACACCTGCTAACTTCTTAGCTTTCCGTGCCTTTTCATGTCTTCTCATGCCTCTTGTAGTCTCCCCCATGTCTGACAAACAGAAGTAGCCCCATAGTCTGTTTACTGAAGGCTGAATGTTATTGACAAGTTATAGTTTTTCATGACAGACAGAATAACTAAGCTAAGTTTGGAGTGAGGTCTGAGGAGAACAACACACAAGTCAGGAAGGGCGAGAGCTGCCTCTAATTGAAACCTGGGACACCGGAAACAGCTGGGAGTTAATTGGTCTCTAGGTGAATGAAGGAGTGGTTGATGAATCCTATAGGTTGACACCTTAAACCACTGCCCTGATTGGATAATGATTGGTAAACAATTAGAATCGACTGTTCATGACCTCCACCTATTCACAGCCTTTGACATACTTAAAAAAAATAAAAATAAAAATAATAATTGAAAAAGTCATCCTTCTTCTAGCATTGTGACTGCCAATGGCCGGTCACGTTTCTTCACTGTACTCGCTCCCCGCTGGTGGAATGAGCTTCCCACGGCTGTCAGAACTGCAGTCACTCCCCATCTTCTGTTGGAGAACAGACGACTTAATTTCTTCATCATTTCATATGTATTCTTAGCGCAGGCATATTATCATATTCTGAAAAATATGTTCATTAACAAACAAAAGAGGTGAAGCCCTGTCCCCCATTTAATCCAGCTGAGTGTGTTATTGACATTCTATTGTCAATTGAATTGAATGGAATTTGAACACTGAATCAATAGAATTGAGAAGGAATTTGCCCCAACTGTGATCCACATAGAATTAGGAACACTGCCATCTGGAGGAATTTCAGCTATACATTTGAGATCTAGAACACATTTTTCATTCTACACGGAATGTTGGTTGCAGATGTGTAAAATTACAACTAATGCACAAACTTTTTTTTAAAAGCGATAAAGTTGGACCAAAAGTCCAAAATAGCAAGAACAAAGAAAAACACAGACATGTACTTTTAATACATATAGGATATGATATATATATGGTAAAGAGTGTAATGATACAAACCATGTCAACAAAGAAATGAGAAGTAGATTTTTTAAATTTAAAACAATAGGTTTCTGTTCAAAACCATAAATAAATTGATATGTTAACATCAAATATCAATACTTCCCATGAGCCATACATCTGAGTAACAAAGATATGTGCTATTCTTACTGACCATTGCCTTTAGTCACCTTTAATCTGGCTATAATAGTTAACCTTTACATTTAAACCATTGTAATAAATTGTTGTTCTCATGCTTTAAGCAAGGCTCTGTTCTCCCAACACCAGGCTGGGTTAGTGTTGTGCACAATGCTGCAATGGCAAATAACAGCATACAGTATAAAACCAAAGCCAAGTGCAAGGCTACATTGTCCTAGCTACAATCAACTTTCCATGTTGTTTCATCGGAAGCCTTTATAAATGGGAGAAAAAAAAGATCTGATAGTAAAAAAAAATGTAAATCGTAAAAATGACCATCCTCAGTACAAAAGCTTTTTATGCAGTTGTGATACAAATGAATGCAGAGCAACTTTTAGATTTTCCAGCTAAGAAAATGCATCTAGTGAAAAGATGAGGACAACATTTGCAAATGTGTCACCTGGGTCAGCTCGACAAAAGAAAAGTTTCATTCTCAGCAGCTACATTTCCAGTTCGGCATTTCAATAGTTTCGATGAATGACCGGTCTAACAAACCAGTAAATTATAACAAAATCTATACATATATAACACTGAACATACTACAATATCATGAGGAAATCGATTTTCCCACAACAAATACATTAATAAAATCAACTAAATTCATTGTTTAACAATGTCAGTAGAAAAATAAAAATGAGGAGCTCTCCAACCACTGACAGACCAAAAACAACAAGATAAAAAGAAGATAAAAAAACAAAACAAAACAAAACATGGAACATAAAAAAAACACTGATATTTTCTTTAACTTCCATATGGAACCATATGCATAAAAAAATGTTGAGTAACCAGATACAATATGAAGAATTGGGTTTTGGATGCAGTGAGGTAATAGCTCCATGTTCTCCCCCTCCCAGCCACTTCTGAACGGGAGGATCCTCCTACTGAAAGAACTTGAGGCCTGCTACCAGGAAGAACTTCTCCAGGAAGATCTCAGAGTCCAGGACGGCAATGTGGGCGGCCCGGCCAATGAGGGAGTTGGCTGTGTTGGGTAGAGCATGGATGACATCATAGCGCACCAGGTTACAGTCTTTGTTCTGAAGCACAGGCAGCAGCAGGTTCTCGATCATCTCAGCATACACAGGGCCTGAGAGAGAGAGAGAGAGAGAGAGAGAGAGAGAGAGAGAGAGAGAGAGGGAGAGAGAGAGAGGGAGAGAGAGAGAGAGAGGGTGAGAGAGAGAGGGAGAGAGAGAGAGGGAGAGAGAGAGAGAGAGAGAGAGGGAGAGAGAGAGAGACAGAGAGAGGGAGAGAGACAGAGAGAGGGAGAGAGAGAGAGAGAGAGAGAGAGAGAGAGAGAGAGAGGGAGAGAGAGAGAGACAGAGAGAGAGAGAGAGAGACAGAGAGAGAGAGAGGGAGAGAGAGAGAGAGAGAGAGAGAGAGAGAGAGAGAGAGAGAGAGAGAGAGAGAGAGAGAGAGAGAGAGAGAGAGAGGGAGTGGAACCAGGAGGATGACTTTCAACAGGACAGCTTCAGGTGTTCAAGGCTGGACAAGTGTTTTGTGAACACAATATGCTATAGGACAGGTGTCTTTTACCTGCTGCATATTCAACAATAAACAAAGTCACTTGAACATGAATGTGTTTGTGACGACATTTGATAAATCCTTAACCTCCACCTGTCTGTTTGTCCTTTACAGCTGTTTTACACATCTCTATACGTGCAGAATGGTAGGGCACGTAGCGGTCTTGCAGTGAGCCGACCAGCACCACATTCTTGAAGAACTGAAGACCTTGGAATACAGATTGATAAGAGGGGTTAAACATGTGACAACAGACAGCACTGAAAATAAACAACTACGGTATCTTCATTCAAAAACCCTCACCAGATTTCTTGCTCAGCTTGTAGAGGAAGGTTTGACGAGGATCAGAGTGATCTCTGCAGGTGAGCTGCAGTAGTGATCCTGACTTCTTCCACTTCTGCATGAACCACAGGCCTGTGAGAGAGTGAAGCACAGGAGTTAGAAGAGTGTAAGTGGTTTAATCGACCAACAAAAGAGGTGAAAACCCATCCACCCATTCTATTTCTACTGGTATGGAGGCTCACCTGTGTTGACCAAAGCAGAGCTGTTGTACAGGGTGCCCAGGTGAGGTCCAGACAGGGAAAGGAAGGTGTGCAGCCGACTCAGGTAGCACTTAAACCTGGGCCTGGTCAGCACCGAGCGAACTATCAGGTTCCCCAAGGAGTGGCCCACAAAGCTGAGAACAGACATTATAGCGCTCAGTAGGGGTGGGCATCGACGATCGATAATTGATCGATAAGGATCTTGGTCGATCACAAAATAAAACATTTGGTCGATCACAAAAAAAAAAAAAAAAATTTTTTTTTTTTGGGTGATCGACCAAATGTTTTATTTTGTGATCGACTAAGATCCTTATCGATCAATTATCGATCGTCGATGCCCACCCCTAGCGCTCAGGAATTACAGAGTCACATCATTCCAAATACGGTGGGGGTCGAGTACGGAGGCATTGTACATATCATATCAGGTAGGAACAATCCAATCACCTGATCTTAGACACAGTAAGATTGTAGATCTGGATGTACTGCACTATTTCATCTAGCAGTCGGTCTGTCATTGACTCAAAATCAGCAAAGGTGTCATTCTGTGGTGAAAACATGGAGAGTCAGATCAATCACTACAGGCATTTTCATTTGAAACCGATACAAATACAAAATGTCCCGATTGTGTGAGCTGTGAATTTCAAAGAAGATAGGGTTCTTGTGGTTTAGGGCAGTTACCTGGTTCCGCTCTGACATGAGGAAGTCTATACGAGCTCCGGGCAGGCCTAGCTCCAGGTAGGTTTTCACTAGCCTGAGGTCTGCACTGTTACCTAGAGTTTATGCAGAGTGGATGATGCATTTGTGAGACAGGCAGACAGACAGGCTGTGAGACAGTTGAATAGTCCACTGGCTCCCCATTATAAAAAGATCCAATATATTTCCAATACAAGAAATGGATCATGGTTAAACTCTAAGGTGCACTGTACGAGAATAACAAACAGATAACAAGATGAGAGAAAAACGATTTATTCTGATTACCGTCTAGGCCGTGCACACACACTATAAGGTGGATGCCCTCGTCACCGCTCTCGTCCTCCTCCATGCTGAAGTAGGGCAATGATGAGGCCAGGTTTGCCATCTCACTGTACAGGAAACCTGGCAACCTCAGCTGTTTCAACTCCTCTTTGGCCTGGACAAATCTGTATGATGACAATACAGAGCAAGCAAAGTATTACTAGAAAGACAAGAGTCCATTACAGAGTGTGCAACATGAAATCAATGAATCAGGCTAGTGTGTACGCCACAAATGAAGGACTATTGAGCCAGGTTTGTAGAGACATAAAACGACTCACGTTTTCATTTGTGGTGTCGGGGCACTCTCATACCAGCGCAGGCAAGATGAAGTGGAGGCGGTGGGGCAGTGAGGCCTTGCCTGGGAACAGCCCATGCCGCTGGAGGGCAGGGGAGAAAGGGTGGGGGCGCCTGGTAGACCCCTCGGTTGGTGGAGGTGTTCCAGGGCAAGCTGTTCAAGCTGTTCAAATAGTAAACTCCTCCCCTGTGCTCCTTCGTCCCCCTCCACACCCATCTCCTCCTCAGTAACACCATTCACAAACGCTGCGCCATCCCCTTCCTCATAATATCCGTTCTCAATCATCTCACTGTCCTCCTCGTCCTCTTGTTCCTCACCGGGCAGCCCAGTCTGGATGCTCAGTGTGATCGCAGCGGTCTCAACAGGGCTGATCTCAGACACGTCCGTACTGGAGCGCGATCCAAAGTAGTTCTCCACCAGGCCGCGCTTCACCAGGTCTGTGCTGCTGGTGGCGGAGTTACTGGAGGGGCAGGCGGTCTGGGGTTCACTACGGGGCTCCCTGGCAGTACCGGGGCCCACCGCTCCCTCGAGAAGAGGCTCAGACACACCTGCCAAGCTGAGGCCACTGTCCAGTTCTGAGGCGGTCCTGGGAACAGCGGCGTTGAAAGGGACCGCCGGGTTGTGTGTTTGACTAGGCATGGGACAGCGTGGTGGTTGGCTGTCTGACACTCCAGAGAACACCAAGCTCTGCTCCTGCACCAGGACACTGGAAGTCCTGCATGGACCCTGTGTCTCCGCTCCACTGGAGCCCCTGGATGTGCCCTCTCCCTCGTCATCCGAGGGCAGAGAGTTGATGGAGGTAAGCGAAGACTGGACGCCGCTGACTCCACTAGTGCTCTCCGGGTAGAGCCCCTCTACCGCCCCGCCGCCCTTACGGGCAAGGCTGGGCTGGACTGGCCGCAGCGTGGGGCTCAGGAGGGAATGCTCTGCTTGCTGGGGGCATCCCTCTGTTTCAGCTCGTGCCGAGCCTACCCCACACTGAGGACCCGGGGCCAGCTGCGTAGCAAAGGAGCTAGGCTCGCTCTCGATGCCTGAGTCAGAGAGCCGGGAGGAGGCACAAGGGACTCCCCCGTCTGGGAGCCTGATACAATCACCCCTTACCTGCAGCGGGAACAGACTTGGTCGACTCAGCTCGGTCACCTCCTTACCAGACCTCTCCAACACCGAGTCTGCCGCAGGATGTTTAGAGTCAGAGAGGTCCGTCTGGGTGATCTCAGGAATGTCTCTCTTCGGATTACCGTCAGTCCGACAGGGAAGAAGGACAGTGACCTTGTCCCCTTGGTACGGGTCCTTGTTACTGGGTTTGACTTCAATGTGCCGGAGCCCAGCAGGTGGTGGTGGCAGCTTTTGGCTGCAGTGGTCAACCTGTTCATTTTTGTGCTTCACCTGGCTATCTGTGGCTACCGCTCCAGTACCTGCCTGGGGCTTATTCTGTGCGTCCAAACTCATAAGATTAGTGAAGTAACCTTTTTGGCTAGCAACGCCAGTTAGGTTGTCGTCTGCAAGAGAAGCGTCTACTACAGCATGTAGTTGTCCAGCATGTGTGGTTGTCGTCGTAGTGGGCTCATTACATGATTTGGAGCTAGTCCTTACATCACTGCTGGAGTCTCCCAGCAGGGCGTCTCTCTCCTCCCTCTGATTGAGGGGAGCCTCGCCCTCTTTGTGTTTAGTGCTGCCTTCCGCGTGGGGGGCCTTGAGGTTCTTGTAGCCCACCAGAACCACTGAGTCTTTGGAGCCTTGTCGGATCAGCTTCTTGGAACTGTCGCTTTTGGCGTTTTTCTTCAGTTTGACCGACTTGCCTTTGGACTTGGGCGGCGGCTCGCAGTCGTCGGGCCAGGTGGTGTCCATGGCTCCATGCCTGGGCTCAAGGTTGGGGCTGGGGAAGCCAGCGGCAGCACTGCAGTCCTTAGAGCTGGGTTTGTCTGTCTTACTGGACATCGAGCCTCTCCTAGTGTTGTGCATGCCCAGCCATGGCCCATCACGGTCTGCAGTGTCAAAGAGAGCAAGGGGGAACAATTACAAGACACAAAACCTATGTGTTGGGATTGTACGCATGTGTCATATTTGTAGACGTAACATAACTGTCTCTAATTAGCTTTTCGTGTAACTGACCTTCAGTGATTGACTCCAGGTATCGGTCCTCAAATATGATTGGCAGGGAGCTGACGTCCCCATCCAGGTCTGCACATTCCACAGGAAGAGGTGGCAGAGACAGGAAGTAGGTGGAGCTTTTGATGGCTGTGGTCATCAGCTGGTGGCTGTGAGCACTGATGAGATGAGGAAAAGGAAATTAGCTTTGTACATGGGTAATTGAAGCCATACCACCACTCAGTCGCCAAGAGCATAAACATGCTTAGCAGCAACGTACTGTAGCTCTTGATATGCCAGTGCAGTTTGTCTTGGGTGTTCAAGACAAAAGAAAGCCTCTGCAAATCTTCTCACCTGCAATGACAACAAATGCCAATGAACTCACAACTCAATTAATACTGCAATTGACCAAAATACCTAGAAGGTCTCTCATTTCTGAAAGAGCTTCCTGACAAAAACAAACAAACCATCAGTAGTAGAGATGTAACGATACACTCAACACAGAATTCGATATTCGATTTTCTCACAATTAGTTTTATTTCTCAGACAAAAACTACAAAATACGGTATTTTCTTAAAGAATCCCTTTTTATTTCTGTGGTAGAGTATAGGCCTAACTGCAAAACACAAACTATGCAATTAATGCATGTTTCCTTTTCATTCAAATAAGAGGGCAGGCCAGAAATTAAAATGTAGAGTGAAAAGAGGAGAGATACGCACTCTGAGTGTGTGGTGCTCCATGGCCAGCAGGGTGGTGACGTTCTCCTGCAGGGACACCACCTCCAGGAACTGGCCCCAGAGGGCCATGAGCAGAGAGCAGAGCTGGGCCAGGTTCATGTTCACCAACTCCGCCAGCTCGTCTGGACTCTCTGCTTTCTGCAACACAAGACACAACATGGGTCAACCACCAGGGGGCCCCAGTGACAAATAACACACATAGAACAGTGGGAGACACAAGTTGGTGCAAATGATACTGAACAAACTGCCAAAAAGTAAGTGTTTTTTAAACTAAACATAATAGGTCAGCACTGCATTTAGAGTGCACATCATGGTGTTGGGTAATGTAAATGCCTCTTCCTTGATGTGCTATTCTCTTCTGCTTAAAGGTCCTATAATATTATTATGAAAAACGTTTATTTAAAAAAAAATATTATTATGGAAAAAAAAATGTCAGTGATTGTATGCTATACATTTGGGTTTCTGATGACCCTACTAACAAAGAAACTGTTAAATAAAGCAATTTGTTACGTTTTTTTGTGGGCTGGGTATTTCAGAAAACGTGCGATTCAACAAGACGTTCATATTTGCCTCTCGGCCTTACGTCACACTGGGAGAGTCAAAGTGGAGTCGAGGCGTATTGACATATCTTATTAAATTGGGTGCTGTATAGAATATTCCCCCCCCCCCCCCACGTTCATTCATTCGCTACATTCAAACTCGAATCGTTTCCATGTGAATGGTTTTTGGATTCCTTGTTTTTGGCGAACACTGGGATATTTGTTTTTTTAATTCTATTCCCCCAGGAACCATGTGTTTTTTCGCCGCACTGCCACACAGCGAATCCACAGAAAATAGCTGAAGATTTCCCGACCTGTGTGTATCCGCATGTCACTTTTGAATACAAGGTTCAATCGTTTTCATTCAAATAGTTTTGGATTCCTTATTTTGTGGGGAACCGTGGGATGTTTGGTTTTTAATTCTATTCCCACGGGACCCGTGTGTTTTTTCACTGCCACACAGCGAATCGGCAGAAAACCGCTGATGATTTCCCGACCCTTGAAACAGCCCAACAAGAAAAGGACCAAAACAGAGGCATGCTAGAATGCCTTTTGATTAAAATTTGAGTGGTATTTTCAGCAAAAGACTTCAATGACATGACCCCAGAGACCTACATTAACTTGTGGAAAAAGAACATTGGTCTCCTTTAAAGCCTCGTCTACACTTGCCCCTTAAATCCGACTTTTGTCATTCGAATAAGATAATCACATACAACTGTGTAGGTTGCGCAAACGTGTTTGCAATGTGGCCTGGTTGTGATCGGATCTGACTGACCACATCGTGAGGTGGAGAGGCCCACAAAGTATTCCGATTTTTATCCAGTCTAGATGCAATCCGGCCACTGAAAGCGCATACAGCTTGTTAAATACAGTGAGGGGAGAAACAAATACAGACAAGGTGGGCATGCAAGACTGTTAAGAGACCCGTTTTTAAAAGCAGATGTGGACGCACAATACTGTGATGGGATTGTGATATGATCTTCATATTCACATAAAATAAGTCTGATTTAAGTGTAAAGCGTAGACAAGATTATAGAAACTGCAGATGGCTTTAAGTGTAAACAACTTTAAGTTTAGCAGCTCAAACTAGGTCAACGTCTTTTTTAAGTGACAGAAAGAGAGCAAGTCTTCATCTGATTGACGAGGGACTACTCATAGCTATCCAAGTATAAACAAGCAATTAGAAATGATTTGTAAACATAGAGCAAAACAACAGTTTGATATTTTATCTGCAACTTAATTTCTGACACAGGAGAATCAGTGAAGCATATTTCATAATGTCATGAATATTTCAGGGCACTCAATATTCTATGAGCGCATGCAGGCAGTGTGGAATGACAATTCTCCTTTTTACAAATGTAGCAGATGTGATTTGGAATCACACTGTCGTTATGAGGCAGTCCTGTCTGAGACATACTGCAGAAGTTCAACGAACGGTCACCCATTGACCTTGAGGATGTCCTCCTGGCCTAATGGTTGATGCTTACGTCTTCTACGTGGGAGACCCCAGGGTCAAACCGAGGGGTTAAAAACCCTGCCCTGTACACAAACCATACCAATAGTTTGAATTCATTATTAGCATCAGATCGTACCTTGACTTGATCACAAAGCTCAGCTAGACGGGCCTCTACATCTAGTTTCTCTGGAAAAAAAAGATGGACATCATTAAACAAGTCCTCTCTAAAAAAAATAAAAAATAAAGATCTGGGTTTCAGTCAAGACCGCATGACAGGCTGGAAAAATAACTGCATCATTAGACATCAGATCAGATTTTACATGACAGGACACTGAAGGCTGAAGAGAGCAGATAGACAGACCTGGTCATCGGTGCTAGAACTGTGTGACAGAAAGATCAGACTATCAAGACTAAAGCCTATAGTAAAATCTGGAGATGGGAGAGGAAAGGCTGAGTGTGTGAAGAGACGACAGATGACTATGACAGCAGAGCAGTCGAGTACTCGTTGTGAAAAGTGGACCATAGAGAGGGGGACCAGGTGCGAAGAAATAAACAAACAGACAAAAGAGTAGAAACCAAAAAAAGTATGACAGTAAAAAGCAGGTTGATTTGAGGGAAGGGTCGGGGGGACATACCTATATAGACGTCGCTTTGGCCTCGGGGATAGGGTCTTCTGAGAACTCGCTCATATAGGACTTGCATGCTGGGCTTGGCTAGTAGGATTGCACATATAGGCATGTTTAACCTTCCTCTTAGTTTGTCCTCTAGGATGGATTCATGTGTCTGTCCATGCGGATTAGTGTTTGTATGGAACCAAACCAAACCATAGCCAGTAGGGTGAGAGTGTGCAGGTTTGTTGTTAGAGTTTGGCTTTAGTTCAAGTGTGTTAACTATCGAGTTCAGTGTTCAGTGTTCAGTTCAGTGTTAGCTATTGTTAGTGGTAATTAGTAAACCTATACCAGTGTCACTAAGGCCCAATCCCATTTCTTATTTTTACCCCTACCCCTCCTTTTTGAGGGCCACTCGCTTTTCGGCTTGCCCCTCAGAAAAGAGTCACAAGGGGTAGTGGTTGAAATCTTCCCCTATGAAATGGGACAACCCGTCAAGACCCTGATACGTCATCACTAGTACCATAGAAAAGCATAGACACTCGCGATTCGACAAGTTTCACCCCATCAATCTATCAAACAAGTCATCAAATAAAAAAGAACAATGCTTCATTAGTTCATGACAGAATGGTGCTCTGTAGGCTAGCAACCCGTGCTCCTACCCTGCCAGTCTGCACTGATATTAGAGGAGCGGTAACAAATGCAACAACTTCGCTGCTGGACCCAAGTAAATTTTCGGGCGTCATATTTTTTGTTATGTTTGTTATTTAAAAAAGGCCTATAATACATTGAAATGACATAAAACTAAGATAATATGATAGTTATCATCATTTCTATTTCTTATTAACAAAGAAAATAATAAAAAATGTTGGTGTCCTTTTGTTGCTTGTACATTCGCCACTATCTTGCCGGTGATTCGCAAGGCATTCTGGGAGATTTTGCATTTGCATTGTGCCTCTGAAAAAACTCAGTTTGGAGGGCCATGTAGCCCTACCACTTCACCCTACCCCCCATCCCAACAACAATCGGTACACCCTACCCCTAGACGTGAACGAGCAAAACGGAAGGGCTAAGTGGTGAAATGGGATTGGGCCTACGTAAGTAGTAAGTATACTAAGTTATTGAATATAAGGTGGACAGTAAGTGAGCTATCAATTCCATTATAGTAAAGCTGAAGGGTCTGAGTTGAAATGAGTAGGGGCAAATGTTATGACATGCATATTCTATGGTACCATTGCTAGTTCATGAACACAAACACTTAAAACATAGTCTTAAATCATATTTCACGACCTCAAGAGCAGACATTAATATAATGATTATGAACTACAGACAATTTGAAATACAGCGTCACATCAGTTACAAGCATAATCAATCTAGCTTTGTGAAATAAAATGTCAACGAATATAAACAAAAGTGCTAAATGTGAGTGCACTCATGGATGATCTAGAGGTCTGCAGTAAATAAAATAAAATTACATCGTTCAATCTAAATCAAACCCTGCAGTCAATTAAGCAGACAGACCCAGATTTTGAAAGGCCACAACCATAAATGAGGAATGCATGTTGCTGTAGGGAAGCGTACCTAGCTCCATGCGGTGGGAGGAGGGTAGGTCCTTGCTGACAGAGGTAAAATAGTCAAACAGGCCCTGGTAGGCCAGCAGCAGACTGGCACACAGGCTCTGGTGGAGGCTGAAGGCGTGCTGCAGGCAGTGGTCAGACACCAGGAACGTCCTGCCCTAGAGGACAGCCAGAGGCCAGAGGGAGACACAAGACGTTAGCCAAGGTCACAGTGAAGAGAACGAATTAGGCCCTTGTTTCTGCTATAATAATAATGATAATAATAATAATAATAATAATAATACATTAGACTTATATAGCACTTTTCTAGACACTCAAAGACACTTAACAAACTGAAAAGATCGAGTAGTAATAATAAAAATAAAAAAAATAAAAATAAAAGAAAGTATAGAGGCCTAATTAATGTAGTGCTGGGGACACATGGGAAGGGGAGGGGGAGAGGGTTAACTGGTGATGGCAAGCTTGAAGAGGTGGGTTTTGAGGGCCTGTTTAAATGTTGCCAGGGTGTTGGCCTGTCTGATGTGGTTGGGGAGGGCTGTGACAAGGTAGTCTGAGTTTACCGGGGAAAAACTTGTTTCGTGGTTATCTAAGATTTTAATTGCTATTTTTGAATTGCCTCAGGATTGGAAACCTGAGCAGGTTGGGTTGAATGAATGAATGAATGAATGGTCTTTATTGTCATTGCTATAGTACAGGTACCAAACAACGAAATTTAGGAGGGGTGGCTCCCCTGGTGCTAGGAAAGAAAAAAAAAAACTAAAAAAGAACAAGAAGGGAAAGGAGCTGGTTTACATAAATAAAGGCTATGTACACTATCCACTATACTATACTGTACAGATAAAACGACTAGGGTTGTCATATTGCACATTCATTTAAAGTGTCGCAGTTTGCAGGCTTGAAATGTACATATTTGTGCCTCAGCACTACACCTGATTTTTTCAATCCAGCAGCTGCCATCAATCCTTTACTAATGACGGATAATATTCATATCTGGGGAAATTCAACACATCACTAATATCAGCGTTTTTTCTGAACTGTCTCCTGCAAAGCTGGGCATATAAATTGCGTATTGGAGTCATGCTGAAATGAGGAGCGGTCGATGGATTGTCTCGTCTGAGCTGCCCATTAGTGCTGCATGGCAGAGTGATGAGGAGCGTTGTTACTGTTCTGCTTCAGTGGGCCTGTAGCATCCAGGACTATCCATCTCACTGGCAGCTCAAGCCAGCCTTCTTCATGTTGGCCGTGGCCAATTACTTGTGGCCAAATCGAACAACAGTCTCTCTAATGGCTCGGTTTCTCTCCTTCTTCCCCATCGGCCAACCACCTCCCACATCATCACATGAAAGTGATGTGACATGCTGTCCTGCCTGAAACTAGTAGGCGTGTACGTCTAAGCTATCTAGCTGCATTCATTTGATATCAAACAAGCAAGAAACGTTTGACCAGAACATGTCAGGTTCTCAATCCATTTTCAAATCCATCTCTTCCTAATCTCTCCAAATATAACTCTCCCCCCCCCCATTGCTTGCCGGTTATTTGCGTTTAATACCCTGCTCTATTTAAACAATCTGTCCTGATATAACCGGGTCATTCATATATATAACGGTCACATGATCTGCTGCTTGCATTTCACATCCTTTAGATGTGCCTCGTGCCTGGCTAGGAAGGTCTGCAGAAAGGTGATTCCCAGAGCAATCTTGACCTGCAGGATGAGGTTGACTAGGCTTACATCTGGGGACACCTGCTTGACGTAGCTGCTGCCGAACACCACATTCTCCAGGGGCGGGATGACCGAGTCTTTGCTTTGCGCTGGGGCGTTGCGGTTCAGCCAGGTGTTCTTCACTGGTCGTGGGAAACTAAAGACCAAACAGCAATAGAGAACACACATGAGAGTCGTTGAGAGGGACCACGCACATGCTTGTTGTATTCAGGGGTCATTGTGAGGCTCTGTGTTGTCAGTGAGCTGACCTGATGAGGGGCTGATGGAGAGCCGCCAGGGAGGCGTGGATGGCCATGGACATGACAGACAGGTGGAAGTAGTCAAACATGACATTGATGTGCTGGTGGATGCCTCTGTGAAGGCTAAAGTGCAATCGGAGGGTGCGGCTGCTGATATTCTGGAGAGTGCTTGGGTCCTCTGGACTGAGGAGGAAAACATGGGCATGGCAAAGTGATTAATACTGATAGTCACAACCTTACCACACTACTGAAAACACTGGCTATAAAAAAAAATCTATCATCAAACAATTCTGAAATGATTATGTTATTAGGACACGAGCCATGTGATATCTAATAATAGAACGAGCACAGCCTTCCACCATGACACCTACGAGTAGTCGCCGTCTGTGAAGTACAAATCCAAAGAGAGCTGGAAATCCATGTCGTTAAGAGATTCTTCCACCTGAAATGGTCAAAACCAGGGGAAACAATTACATGGGACGAAAAAGCTACAGCGAGAGAAACACCGTTTTTTTTAGCCACCGTTACAAAACAAGGTCTCCAACAAGGAGGACAACACCAGGACACGGTCCCCTTACTTACCCTCTTCTCGTCTAACAGCATCATCACTTTGAACACGAGGACGTCGTTGACCACCACCTCCTCGTTCTTATAAAGGATCTGAAAGGTTTTGCTGCAGATGACATCGTCTTGGACAGAGGCTGGGAAGGCCAGATCTGAGCCTGAAGAGAAGATATGGAGACATGGTGGTGGTGGGGGGGTGTTTTGTTAGACATGATCATGGAAGTCCAATCATGTATATTTGAGGATCTCTGGGTTGAAACGTGAAGGTGACATTGATCATGTAAAATTCCCTTTATTAGTATAGAGCTGACACTCTCATTGTCATATCAGACACATAACAGAACAAATTGGTGCATATAACAATCGCATCCACATTTGTCCCTCTTGATCCTCATTGTGACTGGACTTTGGACTTTGTTGTGTGCGGTCCAGAATGGAGTGCTTTGTGTGGCCTGGAGCTGTGCAGGGATGAGCTGTATGTGCCAAGCCTCAGAGGAGCGCTGGAGAACAAGGGGGGGGGGGTTTGTGAGATCAACCAGGCCCTGCCAGGTCCGGGCCAACAAAATAAACGAGGAGACCAAATCCACATTCATCATCCCTTTACGCAAGTGTGCGTCAGTCAAAATGGGTATCGATCTGGAACACTGAGGAGCTCTCTTCTTCCAGATTTCTCCAAATATTATTCTCAAAACCGTTAGATAAGACAAAAAAACGTGCTAATTATTTTGTAACAAATGCGACTGCCTATGAACCAAGGTTAGGCCTACACGACTCTGGTTTGCGTATTGATATAGGCCAAGTTTCGGTATGAAATTAGGCTGCGTAACAGTCATCACTCACAAGATATGTAGGCTACAGGCCTGCAGCTGCATTCGTGGCCAGAGCGGAAGGTTTGCGGAACCAGTAGTGCTTATTTGATTCATTATCAGTGTTGTTTCTTACAGCTTTTTTCTGAAAACATTATCTCCAAATTCCTTAGGCTATATGCCTACATGGGGACTGGTTAAACCAAACTCGCATTTGCGCGAAAAAAAAAAATGAGGTGCACCACTTATGTACATGAAACAACGGCCTTCAAAGCAGACTGTTCTTGCTAGGCTACCTGATATGGTGCTTTAGCTGGCAAGGTAGGTAGCAATGATTAGTGATTATGCTAACACAAACTTCATCGGCATTTCTATGCTAGTACCAGTGTAGCTTGCTAGCAAGAGGGGGTAAAATACTTTTAGAGCGTGTTCGTTTCATACAAAAAGAGTGTATATCAGGAATTGTAGTGAAAGACATCTTCATTTTCTACTGAAGTAGCCGCCATCTTGTTGTGGCATTTTTGTTTGTCCCAACTCTCCGTCAATTTGATTAGTTTCTTGGCACAAAGTGACATTGATGCGCTGCCCTCCATTCCAAACTGTTAACACAATTCAATATGAGAGCGCCCGGAGCTAAAAACAGCAGGAGGGGCAGCATTTTGGTGGAGGAGTGCGCAAAACATGTCCTTCCCATTGAAAACAACTGGAGAAACAGATCTACTGGAAACAGCCCCAATGCAGGAGGCGTGGATTGAAAAACAAATCAGATGGACACAGGCTACAGTCCTAGCTCTCCACCCTATTGTGACCGGTTTAAATCACATCACTTTGAAACTCCTTGAAACAATCTCTACAGCAAGACGCATCTTTCACCGTAGTTTCTTAAAAATGTTGCCAATCAGTGTAATTTCATAAATGTCCCATCTTTATGGCAAGACCCATCATTCACCCAATTCACACCATTTTGACACTCAAAAATACAAACAAACAATAACAAACATATGCCAATATGTGCACCACATTAGCTTTTATGGGGGTCAGGTGCAACTTGAAAGAGCCCTGCTGACAGTGTCAATCTCAGCTGACCATAATGGAGGTGACTAACCTGCTGGGTGAAGTAAACTGGCTTCCACTTTGTGTGGGACCCGTGTTGGCACTCGCATACTGGTGCGGATCTGGTAGAATCTGTGAAAACACACAAAAAGCAACAGGGTAAAAACATGGATCACAAGGATGTGCTGGTGAAAATATGAACATGGATTAAAAACACAATACAAAAATCTGACAATGTCTATGGCCCCACTGGGACAACATACACTGAAAAAAATGTATGCGCTCATTGCAATGTAAGTCGCTTTGGATGAAAGCATCAGCTAAATGGCGTATACTGTGCCCTGCGTAAGTAATGGGAGAGTGAAGCGTTTTCTCTTCTTTTGGGACAATTGGCTTGACAGGTGTTTCTGGTCAGGTGTGTTCCGCTTCTGTGACATCATTTGTGCAGGCATAAAGGCCAATGCACACGGCGTGCGATTTTGTCGCACGACAACATTCGATTCTCAATTCACACCACCGAAGTCGGACCAGGCAGGCTGATTACTATAGGCTCTACCAATATTGCTTGCCTTGCTTCCACAATTTCTACAAGACACAACTGGGCATATTGTGCTTACATGCTCGATTGTTATTATTATGTAATATACAGTAGGTGTCTTGTAATTCCATATGAGATGGGCTGTGTTGTTGACTTCGGTGGTGTGAATTGAGAATCGAATGTTGTCGTGCGACAATATCGCATCGCACGCCGTGTGCATTGTCTCATTCAAAACAATGGAATCGAATTTCGCGGTGCAACAAAATCGCACGCCGTGTGCATTGGCCTTAAGAGAGCTGTAAATGTCTAGTATTGAGTCTAGACTTTGCATTTGCCTTTGGAGTCTGCCATTGGTGTCAACATAAGGACAAAGCGGTGTCAACGAAAGTCAAAGAAGCCATTGAAGGCTTAAAAAAAAGAAGAAAAAAAGTCAGAAACATATAGCCAACAGGCTGGTAGGCAAGGCAGACTTCTACAGTGGACGACAGAAGAACGCTCACCAAAACTAAGAAAGAACACACCACAGATCAGAACACCCTCCAGGAGGTATGAACGTGTCAGAGACTACCATCCGCAGAATACGTCACCAGCACTAGTTATCCTCAAACCTTATAGTCACTTACAGTTTGCAAAAAAAAAGTACCTAGCCCGCAGAGGTCTGGAAAAAGGTCTTGTGGACAGATAAGATGAATATTATTATGTATAGTAACAGAGTGATTGCCAGTGGAAAGTTTAGCTGTCACTAGAACCGGCTAACGTGTCATAACTGGTGATGCAACTGCTGAGGGCAGTAACAGAATGTATGAAACAGAAGTGTACATCTTGTCTGCTCAAGTACAAGCAAATGCCTCCAAATCATCCAATTCATTGGATAGTCAATCCAATTAAACGTGCATATAATTTCCTGATGATAAAACGTTAAGCAAAAATACATCAAAACAAACAACAACTGGCTGCAGTACAGGCCTGGTAGAGCATGACCGGAAAAGACACAGTGGGGACAATGGGTCACAGACTTCAGGCAGTTATTGCACAAAAAGGATTGTTGACCAAAACTAAACATGAGTGTACTTCATTTGGACATTTGATAAATCTGTCTCATCATGGATTACTGGAGTAATATACACCGTTTAGCTGACGCTTTTATCCACGCCAACTTACATTTTCAGTATATATGGTCCCAGCAGGAATCAAACCCACAACCTAAGCGTTGTTAGCCCCAACTGAGCCACAGAGGACCACATTGTACAGCCAAAAGAAGAAACAATGCTTCACTGTCCCATTACTTACGCATGGTAAGAATAAATGGCTTTGCGCTATCCAGGCCAGGAAGAGACAAACTGTGCACAGGTCACTAAAGGCTTGTAAAACAAACCTTGAACTTTCATGAATTAATAATAAACACTCTCATTCACACTCACTCTTGTGGTAAACCTGACAGAACTGATACTGACACTTTGAGATCCTTCCTCCAGCTCTTTCCTTCCCCTGCTGCCAGATACATTGTGCGACATCTAATGCCACTAATACCTCCTTTCCACTAACGTTAACCTAGTTCTAGTTCTGGGCTGGTGCTAGTGCCAGTTTGTAGTTGAAAGAAGAAGAAGAAGAAGAAGAAAGGTAACTATCTAACACGTTTTATTTATCATTATTAACACTGAACGTAAGTTGTTAATGTTAGCCTTTGCCATCGATCACATTGCAGTTAATCAAATCTAATAAATTAAAGATGCACCGATTTCTATCTTTGATAATCCTGCCCCCAGCTCCTGACGCAAGCGGTTCTTTGTTCTAGACCGGCTAAGTGTTTGTGCCACTCGGGAACCAGTTTTCCTGGCCGAGAGACGGTTCATTTGCTGTCAAAGTGTGAAGAACTGGTTCGAGATTAGGCACCGGCTCCGAACCCGTCCTCAAACTGCCTTAGTGGAAAAGGTGAATTAGAGGTTGTTGTGCAAGTGTGTCCCACAACCATGTCCCATGTGTGTTTCCTGACATGCCATATGTTTCCACGGAAGGAAAACAGACGGACCAAAATAGACTAGGATGACAGCCTTTTAGGAGGATATAGACCTACAGTACAGCAGTGCATAGGGGTGCTCAGACCGCTAGGATACAATACACTGGCAGGAATACCACTGTGGAGCAGGAAGCAACAAGGCATCCTGGGAACTCAGATGAGGGAACATAGAAAAATGTGTACGAGGGGAATTGTGTGAACATACCATCCAAGAGTTTTATAGTACAGCCATAATTTTCCAAATCAATTGTGAAATCAGTCAGACAATGATTGTCATGATCTCTTAATGGCACAGTCTAGGCTCAAACCCTGGAAAAGCCTGTTTGTCCACAGCCAGCATTTTGCTCTGTGAACGACCATATGGAATGCTTTGTACAGCACGGGCATCACATCTCTGTTCCACTTGTGTTTGAAGCCTAATAACCGCCAATTTGCACTGGGAGGAGTTTCTACACCTCTCCAGCTATTAAAGCTAGTGCCATAGTGCCATAGTGTCATACATTTGGACTAAGTGAGTACACCTGTCCGGTCTTTAAGTGATCATTAGTTGGGAGGGGCTTGTAGCACCCTATAATGTAATAATTTCCTGATAATGTAATAACACCTGATAATGTAATAAAATGTACACTTAACTCCATAGAAAATGTAATAAAACCCAATAATGTAATAATTGACCAATAATGTAATAAAATAACCTGACTGATATTGTAATAACATTTTTACTGATAATGTAATACCTTATTACATTATTGGGAATTTATTACACTTTCAGGTGGGTCTTTTTTTATTTTTTAAACTGATAATGTAATACTTGACAGATAATGTAATATTATGTTCATTTTCAATCCAGAGTTCTACATTTAGTTTTTTAAGAATCTAAGACTGTTGTATACACTGGATTTAAGAATCTAAGAATCTTATTTACACTGGATTTGAAATAACAGAATGACTACTGGGTTAAATTACAGACTTGCATATGCAGAGGAAGATGATGAAAGTGATATAATAACAATGTATGAGTGGATATGTAGGCCTATGTTTGTGTCAGGTGTCATGTAAGTGTGTATGTAGGTGTTGAATGAATGAATGCATATGTACAGTGGGTGCGGAAAGTATTCAGACCCCTTCAGTTTTTCCACATTTTGTTGTATTATAGAATCAATTTAAAATGGATTCAATTAAAATTATTTGCCATCAATCCACACTAGTTGGGGGCCTTAGGGCTATATGAGGCTATGTTCGTGCAAATTTGTGCAAAAGCACCAAATTTGGCCCAGATGTAGCTCAGAGTATGCTCTAATGATTTAGCCAGGGCGCCCGAGCCAGCGACTACTGGGGTCGCCATGGCAGCCAAATCAATATGATATCAATATAATATCAATTCCGATGTGCATGCAGCAGGTGTGTACTACATGCCAAATGTTATCTCATGTTGCGATATGCAGCAAAACGGCAAGCATCTCATGACACTGCCAGGCCAGGGTGTCAGAAGGGGAAGCATCTACCAGTGAGTGGGGTACAACCTTTGACCATCTAACTATTGCACAAATTGTTGCTCTGGTTGAGGATTCCGATCCTCCTTCACAATCTCCTATTACGGCAACTCTACAGGAACCTTATGAAAGAAGAACGCAGGTGTTTGTGTCTGATTATGAATCCCACACAACAACATGCAAGCAACATCTCCTCAGCTGTCTGCCTGAATAGAGTGAACACCAGAAAGGGGAGGGAAACCTACATTGCAAACAAGGAACAAGTGGCTAAGAGGAACAATTGGCTCAGGATGAGGCAATTCTGTTGATGAGGGCTGCCTTGGTTTTACACAAGTACTGCTTACAACGAGGCCACACATTTGACGGCTCCTTCCTGTCCAACTGTCTCACAACATCTGTTGCTGAACCCTTACGAGTGTTCAATGATATCGTCCTCCATGGTCCAGAGTTCCTCAAACCCTGTGCAGCTAATACAGAAGATGCCAACCTGCAACCGAGAATGTCAATGTCAGAAGTACAATGCATTTGGCGGCACCCATCACACCTGCAAGACCGACGCAATACGTCACAGCAAGGACATTGACATTTGCCAATCGACCTGACCCAAAAGCCAAACAAAACTAAAAAATTGCATTATGCAAATTAGGGGTCCAGACACACCCAATCATGAATATAAGCATTCTAATGTGTTTCTAATAGTAAAAAAACATAAAATAGACACCAGGCTTGCATTTCTAGTTCATTTGGTTCAAAAGTTATAGCCGAAACCTTTTTCAGAGGGCGGCCATATTGATTTGGTCGCCATGGCGGTCGTTGGCTCGGGCGCCCAGGCTAAATCATTAGAGCATACTCTGAGCTACATCTGGGCCAAATTGGGTGCTTTTGCACAAATTTGCACAAAAATATCCCTATGGCCCCCAACTACACACAATACCCCAGAATCACAACATGAAATCAAAAAATCTACAAAATTGTACTAAACGTAATGCTTTGTAGTAAAACCAAATAAACACATTTCCTGCAACTTTCTTTGCTGTATCACTTGAATTCATTGTTGCAAACACAATTATGGATATCATTTTTTTACATTAAGGGATTCTTTTTGGCCACTTGGTTGTAGACCAATTTTGTAGAGTGACTGGCATGATGTTGTCCCATCGGCTGTGCTTTTTCCTCTCCACCATTCAACTTTGTAGATTTTTGTAAGTCTCCCCAGGCCTCAGGGTCACATTCCTGAGCAGTTTTGTTACTCTCCGTTTTCTCAATGTTTTATGGCAACCTAATCTACACAGCGTCTCATTGACTCCTATGCAAATTAGAAACCCTATAAAAACAAATATGTTCATTCCAAAATGACACAAACTATTGTTCTTGCATTAAGATGGACTCAATTCAACTTATGGAGTCATTTGTTGATGACATTTTTGCATTTTAGCTCATTTTAAGAGTGTCATAGCAAAGGGTCTGAATACTTTGTACATGGGGGTTTTCTAGTATTTCAATTTTAAAAAGTTTACTAACATTTAAAAAAAACAGATTTCCTGTTGTGATTCTGGGGTATTGTGTGTGGATTGATGGCAAATTATTTTTTTATTTAATCCATTTTAAATTGAGGCTATAATACAACAAAATGTGGAAAAACTGAAGGGGTCTGAATACTTTCCGCACCCACTGTATACCCTCCTCAAATGAAGAGTTACCAAAGGTTTTGTTCATGTCCCTGAGTAATCTGCACATATGCAAGTCTGTCATTTAACCCAGTAGTCATTCTGTTATTTCAAATCCAGTGTAAATAAGATTCTTAGATTCTTAAATCCAGTGTATACAACAGTCTTAGATTCTTAAAAAAACAAAATGTAGAACTCTGGATTGAAAATGAACATAATATTACATTATCTGTCAAGTATTACATTATCAGTAAAAAAAAAAAAAAGACCCACCTGAAAGTGTCATAAATTCGCAATAATGTAATAAGGTATTACATTATCAGTAAAAATGTTATTACAATATCAGTCAGGTTATTTTATTACATTATTAGTCAATTATTACATTATTGGGTTTCATTACATTTTCGATGGAGTTAAGTGGACATTTTATTACATTATAAGGTGTTATTACATTATCAGGAAATTATTACATTATAGGGTGCTACAGGGCTGCAAGCCGACCAGTCTTCAGCTTTTTCTGAAATCTCCATTAAAATCCAGACGCCCAGAGGTGACAGCCTCCTGACACAAAGACTCCTGCCAAGAAGACAAGGTAGTCTATCTGTGGGAATCAAGACTCCTGTCAATAAGACAAGGTAGTCTATCTGTGGGAATCAACACTCGTGCCAATAACACAAGGGAGTCTATCTGTGGGAGTCAACACTCGTGCCAATAACACAAGGGAGTCTATCTGTGGGAGTCCATCGAGGAAGGCCTGAGAGGAAGGCCAGGACACTAAGAATACTAAGTATCTTCTCTTTCATTATTTTTTTCTTCTTCTCTCCATCCTCTCAGAACTGGGCATCTCTGGCACCGCACACTCCTGGTTTGCTTCCTACCAGGCGGGTTGCTCCTACCAGGTGACTTGGAGAGAATCTCGTTGTCTTCCCCACAAACTCTAACCACTGGGGTACCCCAGGGCTCTGTCCTAGGGCCACTACTGTTCTCCCTCTATACCAAGTCTCTTGGATCGGTAATCTCCTCACATGGGTTCTCCTACCACAGCTACGCAGAAGACACTCAACTCTTCCTGTCCTTCCACCCCTCTGACCTACATATTGGGCAATAATCATTGCATCATATTGGGCAATAATACATGTCTCTGCATGTCTCGCTGCTGCTGCCCGTCTGGTGTTCAACCTCCCCAAATTTTCTCACGCACCGGCTCCCGATAGCAGCTCGCATCAGATTCAAGACCCTGGTGCTAGCAGCAAAAGGGACAGCCCCAGCCTACCTGCAGGCAATGGTCAACCCCACCAAACATCAGCCCGTTCAGTCCGCTCCTCCACCTCTGCTGGCCGACTGGCCCCACCACCTCTACGCCAACACGGCAGTCACGCTGCCCAGTCACGTCTCTTCACTATACTGGCTCCCCGCTGGTGGAATGAGCTTCCCACGTCTGTCAGAACTGCAGAGCTGCATCTGCATCTCATCAGGCTACACCTTAATTGCTCTTACATCTACTACCCCCCAGCACTGAGGCTCCTGAGACACCTGCTTCCCCCTATACTGGGTCTCCTAAGATTTCTACTTCTTTGTACTGTTTCTCCTGTGTAAAAAAAACTAAAAACTATCACAACGACTGCCAATGGCCCCTGGCCTGAGCTAGATTACTTTTCCTGCTACGACTGGTGAATTGATGATTCACTTGCTTAGTCAAATATATCAATTGTACGTCGCTTTGGAATAAGGCGTCTGCTAAATGCCAAAAATGTAAATGGAGATAGTGAGTGAAGTGTTTTTCACACCCAGTACTCTGCAAACAATACCGTGCCTTACTACATGGTATAGAGGATGTAGATAACACAGTTAACACTCTAGCTTGGCAAAGACCCAGTTTATTAACATAGCAAGCCCAGAATATGCCCTCCCTACACTCAACAACAGCGTAGGTCATGAGAATTATCAATAGACTAAGCAAAGCCTCAAAACCACACACAAGTTATTTATTTTGCTGGCCCTGTGCACATGGCAACCCAACTCAACATAGCAAACCCTCTCTGCTTAAAATGTCTACAAATAGAGTTCCTTCAAATAGAGTCAAGCCTTTGAGATACAGATCTTTGTAAACTAACTATTTGATGGTGAAGAACCCCTGAGGTTTCTGAGACTGTGTTCAGATGGAGGCCTTCCCACGCACACATCGTTAGGAGCATTTGATTAGGCTAAATGATAAATAGGCTGTCCAAAATAGAGGAATCTCCTCCACTGTTAATGTTACGGCCTTGATAGAGGACACATCAACAACAATCAAGGCATGGACTTGTTACTATAACCAAAGCTGGTAGCCTAAATTCCACATAGAACTTACTCAAATGATCCCCCCAGGAAATTGGCCCACCTTCAGTGTAAGGAAACTGGTGGGGATGACAGGCCTAATCAATAACTCTCACTCCCTCTCAATCACACAAACTAGCACAGGCACGCACGCACGCACGCACGCACGCACGCACAACGTAACTGCCTCAAGAAAGTAGTTCGAAGAGGTATACTGTACCAGTGGCAATTCAACAGATAACTTAATTTCAAAGTAGGACTGGCACATTTAATTTCAGAATCATTAGGCCTTTTAGATCTATTCTGGCTGTTGGCATGCAGATTAGTTTAAGACTAAATTCTTTAGCTGCACGACATTACCACTAACATACTATCTTGACATCAAACCATCGTCAACATTCCATTCCATCCCATTCAATATGGAGCTACGGTCAACTAAGGATGAAAGCTTCGGTCCACATAATGTTGGACAGATGTACAAGATCATATCTTAATGTGATCAATCACAGAGGGCCTCTCACATTTAACATCCACCTCAATTAAAATGTTAACGATGTGGCTATGGTGTCCCATTAGGATAGGATTCTGATCCGTTATGATCAACGTGAGGAATCAGCCTCATACACTTGATTAGGCATTGCGCATGATTTGCATTGAGAAATCCAACTGCAATATTAAATTGCCATATTAACCTATGCAATTTGATCAAGGTCTCTCGTCATTGGTGATGCTGCCCTGAGCTAGATCACTCTTCCTGCTACAACTGGTGGATTGACGATTCACTTGCTTAGTCAAACGTTGATTGTAAGTTGCTTTGGAATAAGGCGTCTGCTGAATGCCAAAAATTTAAAAATGTTAATATCAATGAACCGATTGATGTGCTTGATAAAAGAGTCAGAGAGGGTTGACAATCTGGGGAGTACTGAAAGAGACAGATACTCACCCTCTTTGGAACAGGTCCACATTGTAGAACTTGTGGAGCTCCACAGAGAACTCCAATGTGGCCTGGACCTCACTCATCTTGGGCTTCAGAGGTAGAGATGGTTTACATCATCTGGGACATGTCTGTAAAGGCAAACAGCATTAATGTTAGTCAACTGACCCCAATGAATTCATCTCACACTGGGAATAATTAAGGAAACAACCTTGAGGCATTAACAATTCAAATGAACTTCAGTCGAGCATGTTTGCGAACACACAACACGCCCAGACAACTGCAAACAACGCAATCATTCTTCTTGGGTGTTTCAATAACCAGCAGCACTGAACCTCTAAATCCAACTGAGACCCCAGGAGGGTGCTTTGCTCAAGTAGAACCCTGTGCTGTAAATAACACATCTTCCCTTATTGGCTGGCAGGTCAGCCAAACATAGAGAGAGTGAAATAGTAAGGGGGAAAGGCAATGAATCATTACGCACAAATAGCCCTGAAATACAATATCCACTACTAAACAATGATAGAAATATACATGCTTACATGTCTTTTAACCCAATTAAATATGTTTAGCTCTTGACTTATGCAAAGCTTAAGGACAGAGAATTTGGTCTCACACACAGTTGGGGCCTACAGCAGATTCTGAGCAATGGAGCTGCAAAGAAATTGGCATTGCAAATCACCCAGAAGCCCTCTAAATTACCCATGTGAGAAATGAATAAATTATCCGCCCTCTCAGAGCTGATGGTGCCATGTCACTGCCTATGAAAGCAGACTTGGGACACAATATTGTTAACATGATGACTTTGTGCTCTTTCGTAGGACTGCATATTAGAAAGGGAAGGCAAGATTCAAATGGTGGACTGCAAGTGATTGGGGTTGTTTACAAAACACAGGAAACAGGCTAACAGGGTAGAGGGTTATTATGATCACAAAGACCACTGAAGCCTTTAGATTTCCCCCCTCCCTAACTACCTCTCTCAGAGAGCGAAGCCTAGCCTTTGTGTATTATTTGTCGTTGTGTTTGAATAGGCTATTTCTGTAACCTGGGTGTCAACATGAGATTTCCTTTCATTTGTGATGGAATTTTCCTATACCATCTCAATTGAGTTGCAATGTCTCCAGTAATGACGAGGATAAAGGCCTACTTTATGCATGTCGCTTGTGTATGCACACATGAGCCAAATGAATCAGTCGAGCTCATCCAGGCTCCAGCATGGTTATCAGGCAGCAGAGTCTAATGCATTAATATTCAATTAAGCTAAGCCACCAAGCATGACATAGCCTACTGCAACAAGTGCTAGGCCTAGTCTACATCTTATAAACATATGATGAGGAGTAAGGAATACACTACATTATTTAGAAAAATGCAGACAAAAGACAAATTATCATATTGGACAAATTATCATATTGTGCGCGATATGAACCCCAGGCTTGCTCTTTTGTTGTAATAAAGGCTGAGCACTAACTAATAAGAAACATTAGGGTGGGGAATATCACGAATAGGCTGCCTGAGGCCGATGCCAATTTGACAAGCATAGACAGGGAAAACCCCCGAAATAAAACCTGAGCAATCAGACACTACATGGGGGGGGAAAACGAGGTTAAATGTTTTAAAAGAATAAAGGCAACTCACACCTGAGGTGTTGTATATTATATCAGACAAGACCGTTCATCTGACTCTACAGATAACACTCTTGGTTTACATAGCTACAGTATAATCCTATGGTCGAGGTGGAGGGTTCATGTTAAAACATGTCACGATCCATCTTGGGACAACACCTACAGTATGACTGTATCTCTACATGCGTCACACTGCACAGAAACACAGACCTACAAATGGTGAAAAAAAAGCTATGCAAGTAGCCTAGTTTTTATTTTATTTCAGATGTGCACTTTTGGTAACACAGTCAGATCTGTCCAGGTACGCAGTCCCTCAATTAGTTGATACTCTAACTTACTTTGTGAAGAAACGTTTATAGAGATCTGCACCAGATACTACTGTATCATAGATCAGATTAAATCAAACCAACCACTTAGAATTCAATCTCAAAGAGGGTTAATAGTCATTAATGTATACTGGCTTTAGGCTGATTGATTTTCATAGTGGCTGATGGGCTAGGGTTGTTATTCAATCAGTTATCAATGTTGACGCATGTTTGTTTCCCATCACTAGCTACGGTGGCCACAGATGTGTAGAAATTAAGGATACTTGCAAGTAAAGTACTAATAGGCAATGTCAACAATAATCATTCGACCAGAACACTCACACTGTGAAAACTGTGTTAGCAATATGGTTAATACCATATACCCAGGTACTAACTTTGCCAGACAATAAGAAGGTATGAAAATCAGGATATCGCCCAATCATAGGTCAAGCTTTTCAATTCAATCTCAACTGACATTCCATCTCAACAGGTGGACTGAGAGTGCTGCTTAGATATGGATCTAAACTAACACAATACAACTGATATTGAAGCCCATGGGGGACAGGCATGAACATATGCAAGATACCCATTGAAAACATTGACGTGGTCCAATGATAAAAGCAAGGGAATTCAGACTCCAAGCCCATTCTTTAAGCCAGCCTACTCTTTCCTTTATGGTTGTCTCTGTCCGAAACAGGTTTTTTTTACCAGAGCTATGTACAGAAATACTGTCTGAACAGCTGGGCCATTCATATCTCCTTGGCCAGTTTCGTTTTTAGCCCTTCTAACCCACACCTTTTCTATATATTGATATCGAAAATCTGTGTACATGACATGTATTCTCCTCCTAAAGCTCCTGGATGTCTTGTTCTATTTTTTACAGACTTAACAGTAACGACGTTACACACTTTCTCATTTTAGCAGCTTAGCTGGCTTGATTTGACTCCTCCTGAGCAGGGTTGCTTTCTACTTTCACACAACTAGTGGAATAGAAAAGCTACCTGGCTACAGCTCCATGTACTGTACATAAACAAGGTCAGGCTAAGTAACTACTATCTACTAGTCGTGATCTTAGAATGATAAGGTTCTATCTCCGTTTAGGGCAGTTCAGAGATATTGAGCGTCAACGTTTATACATTCCATTATGTTCTGTGAGATGGAACCTTTGTATTTTATTAATTACTAACTGTTAACATTTTAAAAAATAACACCACACAGGCATTAATAAACACCTAATGGATCAGATTATGTAAAAAAAACTCAATTTTGACCAAACATGGAGATAGAACCTTATAATTCTAACGTCACCTAGTGTCTAAAAGATTACTCATTAGATGTGGGACTGTTAGCGAGAACACTAAATAAGCTAAAGCTAGCAAGCTTGCAACTGGTTGACAGACAACACGTATTGTATTTATATCATATTGTTGGGCTAACTAACTTAACCAGGCTGAACCCAGAAGCTATAGCTTCTACAAAATGACATGTTAGCGTTCACTGACTAGCACCGAATGAATGTAGGTCACCTATTTTGGATTCAAAACGGCGAATTTCGCCGAAAGGTGAGCGGTTATCATGCCTGTATAATAGCTAGCCCACTGATCTGATAGAACCTGTGCGTGTAGCATGTCGCTAACTAGCTGTAGCCACTAGCTTCAATTGCAGGTGACTAGCTTCGTGGGCTAGCTTTAGTAATCATCTGTCATTTCTCACGACACGTCATCGCATCGTGTCTCGAATAATAACATTTTGGTGACACAAAACGTATCATAAATAGCTATATTATGCGTCCGTGTTTAGACGATGATGGGCTAACATGTCCACACCACCCAGCTAACTAACGTCTCTAACAGTAGTTAAAGGTTAGCGGTAGCCGCTAACATTGTAAAGCCTTGGACTCCTTTTCAGTTTCGAATGAAAACAAGCTAGAAAAATCACCTTGATTTAGGTTTAGCCGGATGAAAATGACTCCGAAACCAAACCGAACAGCATCATAGCGATGTAATCCAGGTTGTTATTGCAGTCTGTGAGTCCCAGTCCATGAAGACCATACTACGGTCCCTCGGTTTTCCTTGCAGTCTGGCTGACAGCAGGACTTGACTGACGCTCGGGCTGTGTTCGAAATGGCATACTAGCATACTGCATACTAGCATACTGCATACTAGCATACTCAATTAGTATATACTGCATATTAGCATACTCAATTAGTATATACTGCATACTAGCATACTGCATACTAGCATACTCAATTAGTATATACTGCATACTAGCATACTGCATACTAGCATACTGAATTAGTATATACTGCATACTAGCATACTGAATTAGTATATACTGCATACTAGCATACTCAATTAGTATGTACTGCATACTGCCTACTAAATTCATAATAAGTATGCCAATACCAGCCGACCGAAAATCTAGTATACATTTCTTGCATGATACTCAAATTTCACATACTCTAGTGTGAACGTACTACATACTCAAAATCGACGTCATATTTAGTATGAGTAGTATGCTAGTATGCCATTCCGAACACAGCCTCGGTGTTGTGATGTTGTGTCACATTCTCAACACACTGCGCAGGTGGTGCTGCGCAAATATTGAAGCGTACTATACCACTGGAAACCTCACATTGAGTTACCGTTTACAAACTCCATAAATGACATAACGTGACGTTAGAATTATAAGGTTCTATCTGCATTTTTGTCAAAATTGAGTTGTTTACATAATCTGATCCATTAGGTGTTTATTAATGCCTGTGTGGTGTTATTTTAAAATGTTGACATTTTTGAGTTAGTAATTCATAAAATACAAAGGTTCCATCTCACAAAACATAATGGAATTTGTAAACACTTTGACGCTCAATATCTCTGAACTGCCCTAAACGGAGATAGAACCTTATCATTCTAAGCTCACGAAATGACTTGTGTCTCCAGTTTATATCGGGTGTTTTTTTTTTTTTTTATGTATTTATTCAGCACTTTATATGTGGCCAAACTATTATGAAGCAGCAAGCCCTGATCTGATCTGTGACCTGTTCTGAAACCGCTCCTCACTACAGCGATCCACACACACACACACACACACACACACACACACACACACACACACACACACACGCACACGCACACGCACACACATACACACACACACACGCACGCACGCACACACGCACACACGCACACGCACACACGCACGCACACGCACGCACGCACACACACACACACACACACACACACACACGCTCGCACACACACACACACACACACACACACATACACACACGAACACACACACACACGCACACACACACACACACACACACGCACACACACACACACGCACACACACGCACACACCCGCACACACACACACACACACACGCGCGCGCACACACACACACACACACACACACACACACACACACGCATACACACACACGCACACACACACACACACACGCATACACACACGCGCACGCACACACACACACGCATACACACACTACTGGTGTCCAAGCGTGTGACAAGGCTACGTCCATCAGTAACCGATGATTGGTCCATTTCTGTTTCTTTGCAATGCATGTTGGGTATGTTACTGTGGTCATGGAAACATGGCGCATTTAGACGAGCCGTAAGTAGTTGTAGGAGATGGAAGCAAGAAATAGTCGTTAACTGGCCGAAAGATGCTTTCCAATGTCATTAACTGATGAAAGCAAATCATAATATGAACCTTCTTTCATTCTGTCTTTTAGGGAGAAGAAGAGAAGTAGAGTAGTGGAGCTGAGTGAAAAGTTAGTGATGCCATCGAGCTGTCACTCACCACTGACACATTCCCATAGATTGAAACAAGTGCCATCCATTATCCTCCACCATTCTCCATGACCCAACAACATTCATATAAGATTTCTAGACATATTATGAATACCAGAGATGGAATATATGATCTTCAGAAGTGTGTCACACAGGGATATGTACAAATCTGACTGCGATAATGACCATATATTCAGTAGAACATCACTATTTCTATATAAGCAAAATAAATGTCTTAAGTTCCGAGTTACTGTATTGGCTATTTTACTTGTACTTGTATGATGCTAGTAAAGATAGGCTACAGCAATACAACTACATTGGAAGATGGCGTGTAAACAATTGTGGAATGTGAAGAGTGCATCCTAACTAACATGTTGAGCTTGACTCCTGTGTTCTCTGCAGGATGGTGGTTGACAGGGGCAGTGGAGCCAGGGGAGATTGGGAAGGACGATGGAACCATGTCAAGAAGTTTCTGGAGAGACCAGGACCTTTCACCCACCCTGCCGGCACACAGGTATAATAACACAAATACTACAACAGCATAGTCCTGTTGAAAAACTGTTTTCTCTTTTGATAATCATTGTAACTGTTGCATATTTCATTTCAGTGTCTCCAGTTTCTATTAGATACCTGCAAAGTTATTGTTATTGGAGCAGGTGGCCTCGGGTGTGAGCTTCTCAAAGATCTGGTATGATTCCCTCTCATGCGTTCTAGCCGTGTGGCAGTGTACAGTATCTTTACTCAAAGGAAATACATTGAAGTGGCATTTCATCCCTTTTGAATATACAGTAGTTGCACATGGTTAATGCAGAGTTTTATCCATTTTGCCACGGCAATGTGTACCCCATGAGAATCAATGTGAGAGATTGGCCTAAGCATGGGATGTCCGGCTAATCAGTGTTTATACTGTATCGTGGGTTATAGCATATACCTCTAGCATTAGGCCTAATCAATTGTCTCTGTGCCTTATGCGCCAATGCTGTGGATCAGGCCCTATCAGGTTTTCAACACATACTGTACATGTTGTTGACATGGATACCATTGACATCTCCAACCTCAACAGACAGTTTCTCTTTAGGTCAGTCAAGCTTTTGTTTTTGACTTATTTCTTTCTTCATAGTCCTTGTCAGAATCTTTCTTATTTCTTATTATTTCTAGTTAGTTATTATTTCTTATTTCTTATCTGTCTTATTCTTTTTTGTTGTTGCCTTTACTGAAGTTGTGATCTTGCTTTGACATTGTATTCTATACACTGTATTCTCTAGACCTAAAGATGTGGGTCGGCCAAAGGCAGATGTTGCAGCAGATTTTATCAACAGTCGCATCCCAGGATGCAATGTTGTCCCGTATCCTTTGGTAAGAAATGAGGAGCCTATAGAAAAAATACAACTAGTTTAAAGGCAATTTGCTACCAACAGTATTGTCTTAGACCATGTTTAGCCCATGCTGTGTACACAAATGTATGCAAATGTACAACATATCCTTAATGAATTGCTCAGCCATTACAAGAAAATACAGGACGTTTTACAGACGTAAGCGCATCTTTTTTTAAATATGTTTTCAGCATGGGAAATCAGCATATCGTATTTTCAAGTTTTGCGAATACTAGATTATTTTATTTTATTTATTTGCCTTGCCTTGCCTTTATTTATATATAAATACAAATATATATTTGTAAAATATGATAAAATATATGATTCTATTATTTCTGAATAAACTGAACCAAATCTAGAATATATTATATTTATGCAAAAACATATTTTTTCTCAAAAGTGACTTTATTGGTCACTATTTATTATTATTATTATTATTATTATTATTATTATTATTATTATTTAGAAGGCATTATTTTAAGAAGGTGATGATATGTATTTTTTTCCATTTGAAATAACTATTTCCCAGAATTCCACATCATAGTATGTGGACTTGATTCCATAGTTGCCAGGAGGTGGATTAATGGAATGTTGGTATGTTATTAGACAATTCAATTCTTGCTCTCTCTCGTTCTTTCCTGCGTAACCCGTTTGTCATTTTCTTGTCTTCCTGTGTAACCTGTTTGTGAAATGTCCTTCCCTGCTCAGCTCTCTATGATAATGGGGTTCTGGACCACAGCTCTGTCATCCCTCTGATTGACGGGGGGACAGAGGGTTTCAAGGGCAATGCGCGGGTCATCCTGCCTGGCATCACCGCTTGCATTGACTGCACACTGGAGCTCTATTCACCACAGGTCAGCCTGCTTTGTCCTTTCAATAAGCAACCTGAGAAAGCTTTTATGGTACATTCATTGCAAGATCAATTGATGAGGAATATGCCAAATGTTGCTATCTCAAAATGTACCCCCCCCCCCCCCCCCCAGATTAATTTCCCCATGTGTACGATAGCCTCTATGCCCCGGTCACCAGAGCATTGTGTTGAGTACGTCCGTGTGCTTCTGTGGCATAAAGAGAAACCCTTTGGAGGTACACACACAACCAGATTGCCTCATGTCAACACACATCCCAGTCCAAAGATTACTGTGCCACAGTTTCCTCATCATATCTTAATTGATTATCATTTCAGTCAGAATTCATTAGCATGAGATGTGTGTGTGTGTGTGTCTGTGGTTGTGTGTCTGGGGTTGTGTGTGTGTGTGTGTGTGTGTCTCTCTGTGGTTGTGTGTCTGTGTGTGTCTGTCTGTCTGTCCTCAGATGGCGTGGGGCTGGATGGAGATGACCCAGTGCACATCCAGTGGGTGTACCAGAGGTCTCTGGATAGGGCAGCAGAGTTCAGCATCACAGGAGTGACCTACAGACTCACCCAGGGTGAGGGGATACTCTACCTCAGTCATCCAGAGCTGTGCTCCTATCCTCATCTCCCCCAACGGGATGTGTCCCAGGACAGGGAAAGGGAGCAAGCTGTTTGACTTGAATGATGTTGGCATACTTGTATCACATGCACTGTATACTATTTGTGATGGAATGCTTAATGAAGAGCAACTGACCAATTATGTAACCGTTATAATGGTATATGATTAATTTAGTGTTTTGGAAAGGATTTGGAGTAGGATTGTCACAATGAATGTTTTCCTCTGATTTGGTTTGCTGCTGCAGGTGTTGTAAAGAGGATTATCCCGGCTGTGGCCTCCACTAATGCGATCATTGCTGGTAAATAATTATACTGTAGCGAACGGGAATCTTCTAGTGTAACTCGCCCCATGCGGGAGTCGAACCCCGATCTCCCGCATAACCGACGGCCGCGCTAACCACTATACCAAGAGAGTTAACTCCCTTGGAGGAGCTGTTAACGGGCCCCATACAGGATCGTTACACTATCCTCACCGTTCGGGAGAGCGTGCCCTCACGCTTCACTATGTCAAGTCCCTCACGTGGACACGCCTCTCCGATGGCCTTCCTTCCATCCCACTTCTGACACCAGTGTAGCGAACGGGAATCTTCTAGTGTAACTCGCCCCATGCGGGAGTCGAACCCCGATCTCCCGCATAACCGACGGCCGCGCTAACCACTATACCAAGAGAGTTAACTCCCTTGGAGGAGCTGTTAACGGGCCCCATACAGGATCGTTACAATACTAAAGGAAAAGTTTCAACCTGTCAAGCTTTAAAAGTCTTGTAAAGCTTTTATGACCTGGCTATATAACGTATGAATCATTAGTTAGACAGCAATGTAAATCTATTGTCAATGTTTACTTTTTTTTAGTAAAAAAAAAGAAGAATATATTATTTGCTTTTTTCCCCCCTACATTCTAGCTGCTTGTGCCACAGAGGTTTTCAAACTTGCGTCCAGGTGAGTTTTCATTTGTTAGTTACCACTTGTGCCCGGAGAGTGCATACAGCACAGTGTAGGGCTGCACGATATTGGAAAAAACATTGCACTGACATTGCGATATATATTGCGATATGAAAACATACAGGAATTTTCACCAGATGACTTGAATGACTATTTGGAAATAATTAATTCATCATTATAGAATGATTGGGGTGATTTTGTACTGGAGTGCATAGAAAATTAAAAATGTAAAAGCAGTCTTTTTTCTCTGTTCCAACTTGTAACTTGCATGTCTCTTACAGCTCTGGGATAGCAACATGAGATGTGTGATGGTATTACTTACCGCTTGTCAAGCGACCAAATCATGGTTTAAAAAACCTCTTTAGTAACTCAATTGGTACCATGTCTTTTGTGAGGTGAAAAATTATCGCATCAATGATCCAATCAGGCATTCAATTCTGGCGTTGCACTCGTCATACAGAGCTTTGTGCTGTGGGGATTTTTGTTATGGTCAAATAAATGAGTCGTGTTGGCAACAATTGCAAGGCACTGTCAACAAAGTTTTTGGTCAACATCACCATTTCGTTGTATGGTACCTGTACTATATTAATGACAATAAAGACCATTCATTCATCTTTTCTGTAGCCAAAATAATTCCATATTTTTCTTTTTGGAATCAAATCTTCCTTTTCCTCACTCATTTTCAGCCTTACTTGACATGGCAAGTCCTGCGATGTGACTATCGCACACATGTGCACATCGTGATGACGATGGTGAAATGATAAATCGACATAGTACACAGTGAAGTACACAAGTTCATAACATTTTCTACATGTTCTGCAGTGCCTACCCTCATCTGAACAACTACATGATGTTCAATGACGTGGACGGCCTGTACACCTGCATGTTTGAGGCAGAGCGGAAGGTAGGTTCGGTAAGCACAGTGCCCAGGTTTGTGAAATTACCACTTTACCAAAAGGCCACTTTATTTCCATGCCGATATGGGGTTACCTTTTTGCTTACTCACGTTGCTTATTATTACTGTGTTATTGTTGTGTTTTTTCCCCAGTATCTGAATACTGCAATGTCAATGTTGAGGAACCAAAGCCAAAGATGTTTACTCTTGTGTACTTGTACGGTAAGATGTAATAATTCTGATTGTGATATGTGTTGGTAACCACCAGGAGAACTGTTCAGCCTGCAGCCAAGTGCCTCAGGATCTGCACTTTTCACCCTCAGCCATGCTCCAGGAGGTGCTGGACTACATGACTGACAACACTTCTCTGTAGGTTCATCTGCTTTGTTTAGGTGTTATATTCATTTATATGACCTGACTGACCACTCCAACTGAGGCCACATGTTCAGTTGTTTCTTACTGAGTTTTAACAGTTGCATTCATGATATGCAAGGGAGAGCTGTAGTCGATTCTTCAATTACATAGCATATACCATTAGACTGATCAAGTATCGTAATGTCAATCTTAACTGCAAACAATTTACTTTTAGACAAATGAAATCTCCTGCGATCACAACAACGCTGGACGGGAAAAACAAAACATTGTATTTACAGGTGAATATTTTGGATTTTTAAGTTGGCCGTAGTACCGTAGTACCTTATTCTGATATGTTTATGAATACATAATATGCAAGATTCCTTTAATTACAGAATTGAATGTTTGTGTAGTCATACACACCGTGGTTCACTGTCAAATTGCGTTTGGTTTGACAGACTGTCGCCTCAATTGAACAGAGGACACGTCCAAACCTATCCAAAACACTGAAAGGTGAGGTCCCTCACATGTATGTATATACATAAACAGACCATGTAGATTCATACATTATATGCTGACTAAACATTGTTGGGTGTCTGGTGTGATTACTCTCGAGATTGTGCCTCTGTTGTCCAATAAACTGTTTTATTTCCATCAGAGCTGGGACTGGCAGATGGTCAGGAGCTGGCCGTAGCTGATGCCACCACTCCCCAGACTGTGCTCTTCAAACTCTGCTTTGCCTCATAGGACAAGTCTATTCCCTCCAGCAACACACATCAAATGTCATTGCATTGCTATTTCGTTAGGTTATATGACATAACTTGTCAGGTTTTACAATGTACAATTTAAGTACAGTTATGGAAATAAATGTATTTCATGTCCAGTGTTCTGGTCTCGGTAAACTCAAGTCTGTGCTTGTTCTGGAAAGCCAAACTTAACTCTCGTGTCATGTTTGATTATGAGATATCCATAACTATTAAATAATGATATCATGTGTTAATATGCAATGCGAATTCACAATTTTTCCTGCACTGGGTAAAAGTGCACTGAAAGGAGAGACTTCAATCCACACTTTGGTTTTGATTAAAAATGCAAACAATTAGCTGTTAGTTAGTGCCCAGATAAACAGAACCAAAGTGTTGAAGTGTTGAAAAAGTATTGCGTTGTGCATCTATAAAGTAGCCTATATGTAATATATCTATGCCTACGCTCATCCTTCACTATTCTTGCATTGCTTTAGTCAATTATATTTTTTATTGTTATTATTCATGAATCCATGAATCCAGGTCATGAATTTGTAATTGTATATAGGACTACCCCTTGTATTATGGAGTTTCTTGTTGGACAATCTCTCTCTTGACATTATTTACACCAAACAAAAGGTTTGTTGGTGCCCTCAGTGTGAACTGTGCAGACATTTCAGTGGAGATTGTATGGGAGCCATGGAAATCAAGGGTTCCAGAAATGTTGGGAACACTGTCCAAATACGCTACCAAAGAGGGGAGGTTCACACCACAAATCTCATATATGGCTTCTGTAGAATTTTCTTCTTTGATTACCTGCTCAATATCAGTTTGAAGATCTCAGTGCTCCTGTGTCATGTGACATGTCTATGATAGGCATTTTATTATGCAATACGATTCAAGTTAGTGCCTTAAGGTGACCAAATGCTTGTTAGAACATTTAAGTATTGCAAACACATTAATTCATGTAAAGACACAACATAAGAATGTATTTTGGTACCTGTACTGTAGCAATGACAATAAAGACCATTCATTCATTCATTCATTATAGAAATATCTATCACAGAACAGGGTATGCAATAACTAAATCCCTGGAATTTTAGATTAACTGCAGTAGTTGACTACCGACCCGCCCCCCACCAATAAAAAACAACAGCGAACAGTAGGCTATTAGTCACCCCTCAAAGTAAACCTCATCAGTACTACCTTTGGCAGTCTTGCTGGAGGAGTTCTTTGGTAGGGTCTTGTTCTTAGCTGGAAAGATACTGGTGAACAGATTTGTCCAACGCCAAGCTACTAAATGGGTGGATTTAAAAGGTAAATTAATGTATGCTTTGCTAAGGCTATATGCATGCACTCTTACACATTTACATAGTAAAAATCAATTGTCAATTTAAAACTAAAGGTGAAGCTGTAAATGATATAGTGAACATAGTGCAGTATGGCTAATTGTTGTCCAGCATTATTTAGTATTGTTACTGTTTTCTGATATGTGTATGACTACCTGGAGCCTATATCACTTGCATTACAGGGAGGTCTTCCTCTACTCATTCTGCTTTGTGATTCCGCAATGTCTCTGCACAGGACTTCACTCCCAGAGTAAGTACTGAACAGAAAACCCTGCAGTCTGAAAAATAGACAATATGGTGATGCTGCATTTTTATATTAACTATCTGATGTCTGATGATACTTATGTTTAAGCAACAGTGGGGGTTCGGAAGACATATCTGAGATGAGGGACTTGCATAACATAATGACAGTTTAAAGACAGCAAAAGTTTAAAGTTTAAAGACTGAAAATTCGAATCATATTGATTACCTCTTGATTAGGATATGAATTCTATACCTCAATGAAAATAGGCCTATGATATACTCTACGACCTTATCATAATCAGAACAACAAGGATCTTATATGCTTGTTTATTATTTTGTCATGGGAGACTTTGTAAACAAATGACGTATCATTTTTTGGAGAAAAAAAAAGTATAGCCTACTTGGAATGTCATAGAAATAAAGCGCTATTTAAAGTGCTATATGCTGAGTGGACCTTTAATTCTGACATAAACAAGATAAACGGATTGATAGGGTACAGCTGGATGGGCCACCAGAGCTAGGAGTGTCTAGAGCCAGTGTGTTAGGATTAACAGGAAACGACTAACAATCAGAGGTAATATTTATTTAGCGCTGCCAGGGAGCAGTGCCGCAGCTTTTCAAACACCGAGTTTAGACCACTATCCATACACTGTTAGCCTTTTTTAACTGCCAAGGTAACACGGCAACCACACACACGCACACACGCACACACACACACACACACACACACACACAAACACATACACACACACACGCACACACGCACACACACACACACACACACACACACACACACACGCGCACACACACACACACACACGCACACACACACACACACACACACACACACACACACACACACGTATTTGTTCTGTCTCCCAGGGGTGTCTTTTTCTTCTGGAGCTGGCGTTCAAACCGCACAAGCCGTGTGTCCTCAGATAAGCGATGGGGAAGATCGTTTCCCAGGTAAATGTTTTCACTGAGGTCAAAGCTAATTAAATTGTTCAGTATCAATTCGATTCATATCGATTTTGACAAGTTCCTTCTATTCTACCTACAGGATTTTCCATTATGTCCCAATTTCACATTGCTGAGTTGGCAAGAAGAGGGACTATTAAAAAGGTCGTAGGATCTACCCCTCAGCATGTTGCCTACAAAATAGGCCCAACATTCAACTTCAGAATGAACACAAGGTCAGCACCGATCCATAACCGACATACTCCGGTAGCGTTATTAACCACTGACATCTACTGGTCACTGTGTGGTACTGTCCCTGTCCATGGTGCTGAACCAGAACAGGTCATGGTTAGGTCATGGATAGGTCATGGATAGACATGCACTGCTCGCAACTGTTTTTTTAAAGTGATGTTATAGGCTAATGTTATAGCTGCAGACTAATAAGGCTACTTGTGTCATTCAGAGAAACTATTGTACATTGAACATGTTGAGCCCAGGGGAGCTGTCTAATGAGGACCTGGCAATTGCAGATTAAGGGTCTTTGTTATGGAATCATAAACAAGAAAAAAAAATATCTCTCTCTCCATGTTTCAGATCAGCATACCCCCTTGGATTACCGGAGGAATTTTCATTTTTGACAGCTTTACGCATGAATGGCAGCACCATAAATAAGAACTGGAATATTTGGCAAATCCAAGATTTTAACGGCGACGAACAGCTTGCAGTGATGCTGAACGGTGAAACACAGTCTCTTGAATTCTCATTCACAACACATAATCAAGGAAGGCAGAAGGCCGTGTTCTATCTCCTGCCGTTCCTATTCAATTCTCAATGGCACAAGATTTTATTGAACGTCAAGAAGCGTTCCGTCACCCTTTTCGTGGATTGCATTGTGGTTGAGTCACAAAAGACACCACTTAGAGGGAAGGTCAATCTGGATGGCTTTACATTGATAGGGAAACTAAAGGATAAACCCATTATGGCAGTTCCGGTAAGTTGATAACTTTAAGATCACATTCCATCAATGTTAATTTACGGCCAATGTAGGCTATGCGATATCTAACAAGCAGCCTCGGCCCTTGTCACAGGAGGCAGTAGGTCAGGACACAGGGTTAGGACACAAACGACTGGAATCTGGCTTTAATGTGTGATAATAGTCTACATTATTCTCTTTTGATACTGTATTCAGATTCAGATTCAGATTCAGATAACGTTTATTGCCATTATGCTTGACACATATAGGAATTTGTTTTGGTATTACAGAAGGTGCATTTATGCTTTTTTCACATGAACAAAACAAGTACAAATACAAATGCAAAAACAGGCAAAAACAGGACAACACAGGACAGACAGTGCATGCTATAGTGCTGTATATAAAGTGCAGTGCAGAGTTATTCAAGGCCTAGATTACTTACTTTCTTTGATAAAAGGTATTTTCGATTATTAGAAGGCCTGAGAAAAAAAGACCTCACAAAGTTAATAAGGCCTGATGTAGGCTTAGGCCTGTGTAATATTAATATACGAAATTATACCCTAACTTATATACAACCTTATAGCAAAGGTGATAGGCCCACTGAAAATGAGAGAGGTAAAAAGACCGCCGTAGGAATCCCTCCCCCTCCGCATGCCAAGTCCTACAAATAGGTGTGACTTTTAACACCTGGGTTCTAGGTCAGAATATGACCTGAGCGCCGGCAAGGCCAGCGACCATTGACACAGCGTATAGTGTATACATCACTGTAGGGCAGACACTGCAATCTGGGCGCGTCTTCTAGATTTCGTGACGTTAGAATTATAAGGTTCTATCTCCATTTTTGTCAAAATTGAGTTTTTTTACATCATCTGATCCATTAGGTGTTTATTAATGCCAGTGTGGTGTTATTTTTAAAATGTTGACATTTTTGAGTTAGTAATTCATAAAATACAAAGGTTCCATCTCACAGAACATAATGGAATGTAAAAACTTTGACGCTCAATATCTCTGAACTGCCCTAAACGGAGATAGAACCTTATAGTTCTAAGCTCACGATTTGCCCATGCCACTCAGTTTTCGCACAAGTCAGGGTTTTAATAATTATAGCCTAACCCTAACCCTAATAAAAACAAACTTTAATATTAAGTTATGATTCGTTACGAGCGTCCATTATAATAGATTAGTGGATACAAACACAATTATAGCCAACACAGTAACAATAACTCAAAACTATAACCCCATGGAATTGAGATCCAAGCGTGTTAATGAATGAACACGGCACAAAAAGACTGTTTTTTTGTGAGGGCCCACGTGTGCCATTATGGTGCTATCCAAGTGCTATCCAACTCCTGTGTAAAAATACTGCTGAATGTATTTCGTGTGTATATTTTTCTTGCCTTAAATATATATAATTCAATAATTGTATCTCTTTTTAATTTATTTCTTGCCTTCTATATTTTGTTATTATGTTCTATAGCCTAATGTACCCTCAATGGAGCCCCGCCCGAGCGAAAGTATCTCACACGATTACCTGTATAACCGGAGTGACAAATAAACATCCTAATCTTAATCTTAATATTAATAAACATCTTTTATCTAATACGCACGGGATGTGTCAGTGTCGGTGTCATTCTTTTTCTTTGTTTCAGTTTGAGCTCCAAACCATGCAGATCCATTGTGATATGAGCCGACCTCACTGCAACGACCAACCGGCCAGGATATCGGTAAGAGAAACTAATAACGGTGAAATTGCCATCGACAAAATTCCCAGGGAAAATCTATTTATAGTTGATGTTTAAGATATGGTGCATTCTCATGTGTGTTTATTAATACATGTATCAATATTGCTATCCAGCAATGTCATAATAAATAAATACACAATATATCTGATGATCAGGTGGATTAAATTCCATTTAAATAGCCCGCTATTCCTTTCCATTTGCCTTGTCTGCTCCATGACCCCTCCCCGTCTGCACCGTCCCGAAGCCCTCCAATTACGTCCTAAACCCCAAACATGACATGAATATGCATGAGCATGATACATGAATATGCATGAGCCTTTGATGGCTATAGTACCTCTGGCTGTTCAGTTAGTTGAAACGTATTGAGTTGGGTTGGTTTGGTTTGTCTGGGGATCCGTCAACCCAACTAATCCCAGTGAAGGAGCCATTTCTCCTTTTCTGCTCGGGGTGACCATGGTTCAGGCGACGGGTTCTTCTCGCGGGCTATTTTTGGTGCTTTTGCTGCAGATTGTCCTGATTTGCTCCGCACAAGTAAGTCCTTCTGTGTGTGCCTTTCCTTGCAGATTGATGAGGCGCGACTGCAGGTGAGTGGAAATGCCCTTAACGTATGTATTGATGACGAATGAACTGGAAAATATGAATGAATGAATGGTCTTTATTGTCATTGATATAGTACAGGTACCAAACAACGAAATTTGGGAGGGGGGGCTCCCCTGGTGCTAGGAAATAAAAGAAAAAAAAACAAGAAGGGAAAAGAGCTGGTTTACATAAATAAAGGCTATGTACACTATCCACTATACTATACTATACAAATAAAACACTGTGCTGTACTCTATGCTATGCTATAGCTATTCTGACATTTCCTATTCTCTGAACCTTATGTACCCGAGGGTTGTCATATTGCACATAGTGTTATTGCACATTCATTTAAAGTGTCGCAGTTTGCAGGTTTGAAATGTTCACAGTTGTGTTTCAGTGTTCCACTTGATTTCAATCTAGTAGCTGCCATCAAATTGTCTAGATTGTCCAGGGCCTAGAACCTATGTCTTTGCTGTGTTCAGGGCCTGAATGGCCCTGGGGTAGAAGCTGAGCTTCAGAATACCCTTAACGTATGTATTGATGACGAATGAACTGGAAAAGAATGTTATGGTTACTCGTCCTTTCCCCGAAATGATGTTGCCCTTCACAATGAGGCTACATGAGGATTACAATAAAACCATTGCATCCAGAGTAGGCTTCATTTTATTGTCTTACATGAGTGCTAATGACTGCTTGTCTAATATGTCTATTGTTGGTGACATTCTATGTGTGCTAGGGCACCTATATGCACATGTCCACCACATTTTGCGTTTTTCTTGCTGCTTTTCAACTTTTTGCAAAAGTTGTGTTTCCACTTTCCAACATATTATTTGTAGATTTCTGTGATTTTCAGATATTTACTCATGTTTATGTGTATCCCCTAATACCAATAGAACCAGTTGATACAATTGTTGTGTCCCTCTTTGATCAGAGGGGTAATGGAGCTGTCGGCCCACCTGGACCTGCAGGGGTCCCAGGAATTGATGGCATTGCTGTAAGTTCTCTCCTCTTTCTTGCGTGATGCTTCATATTATAAAACATAATAATATACAGTATATACATACTATTTGTATGGTGGGCTAACCCCTTTAACAATCACTGGGCTTCCTGCCAGGAAGTTAAACTCTTTTTTTACATTCAGGCCTCTGTTTTGTTTCAGGGCGAGAGGGGAGGCGATGGCGAGAGCGGCCCTGATGTAATTATACATCTAAATAATATCCCGTCTGAAATTATTATTGGTTTTGTATTATCTGTTTTTGCCGATTGTGGTTTAGTTTTTTTTTGTTTGGTGTTAGGGTCCTAATGGAGATTCAGGTAAACCTGGTTCAGCGGGATTGCCAGGAGAGCCTGGAGCAGATGTGAGTATCCTTTGCCTTAAATTCTTTTTGGGCATTATTTTGTAATTGAACTGTCTTACAGGCTATAGTGTAGATGTGGAAGGGGGTGGAGCTTGTTAATATTTACACCTCCCACCTAAAAATGTGTTCTGGCTTATCAACTTACAAAATGTCTAGTTTACCCAGCACAGGGCCCAATTGCTAAAATATGTGAAGAATTTTTCAAGCAGGGCAAAAGGCAAAGAATCCTAGAGTTTACCTTGTAAGACAACAGTCTTTTTGTCCTAGCAGTAGACCCACGGCCTGAATTTAATTAACTTTAGTTACTATAAAACATTGAAGGAGGGTTAGGAAAACAGTCCACAATGATGCTGAATGATGATAGCCTATATACAGAGGGCCATAAAGTCAAGTATAGGTCTCTATAGACTATGAATACGGATTAAGGATAATGAGGATAATTAAGGATATTGTGTTGAGCTCATTTCTCAATATAGATACTGTATTGCAGCTCTTTTTGTTCTGATTGTGGTTCAGTGAAATTTGCATTCCCAGCTCCTCTCAGGATATCAATATTATTATATTGTTTCATTATTATTAATTTGACTGTATTTACCAATTCATTGTGAATATCATATAACACCATTTAGATTTTTCAGTAGACTATGAATGAGTGTCCATAAAGCATCACTGATGCTATTTGGTATCTAGTTGGTATCTCCTGTTGAGAATCCTCAGACTGGTGTGGAATGATATCTGTCAATGGGGCTTGTTTGAGAAGGGCCAGTGGAATGTCGGTTTCCCATGGGTTTTCTGTCTGAGATGTTTCAGTTGTTTCGGTGCCTTTATCCTGGTGGAGCTGACATACAACAT
>NC_137674.1:8719681-8804681 GCF_963989245.1 Nansenia antarctica
GAGTCACTCCCCGTCTTCTGTCGGATAATGAAGACCCATCTCTTCAGGCTACACCTTGACTGCTCCTCCTGAGACATCTACTACCCCCCCTGCACTGTGTCTCCAGAGACACCCGCTTTTCCCCCCCTATATGTCTTCTCCTGAGATTTCTACTACCCCCTTGTACTGTTTCTCCAGTGTCTACTACTAATAAAAAAAAACACACACACACAACCTTTCTTCTTCTAACACGATGACTGCCAATGGCCGCTGGCCTGAGCTAGATTGCTTTTCCTGCTACGACTGGTCGATTGATGATTCACTTACTTAGTCAAATGTATTGATTGTATTGATTCGCTTTGGAATAAGGCGTCTGCTAAATGCCAAAAATGTAAATGTAAAATGAGTATGATTTATTTATATTTCCATGTGAACACAACTACCCAGTAATGGCCCCAAGCACCATATAAATGCAAATGGTTTAGGTCTCCGTCATCACCTCCTGGCCTTCTGTGATATATAGTAGATGTAGTACAGTCTGTCACTTGTCCAAAGATCCCGGAAATTGCGTTCTCCCTCAGTGGAATTCAGCTATGATTTGCCTCTCTTGGAGGGCCATCTTGTTCTGCTGTACACATGTTTTTCATTCACAAATCTAAGGGTATCGTCTTTGACACATGAAATTGAACTCATAACACGAGTTCGCATAGTAACAAGTTAGCACAGGTAACAGGGAAATCAATACTGCCTTTGGCTGTATGTATAGAATATAATTTATATTTATATTCATATGGTTGCATTTATGTATGTGAGACAGGTTGTCAGTAGTGCATGTTTAATTGATGAGTTGTATTGAAGCAGCTTATCTACACATGGAAATCAGCTTGCAGCTTCTTTAATCAATGTCTATTTTTTTACTGAATAGCATTTTCTAAGTACTCTGTAATAAGTCATTGTAGAATATGGTATTCAGTCACTAATGTTGTCATGTCTCTTATTATCTCTCTAGGGTGAAGAGGGAGACCAGGGAAGCCTAGGAGAAGTCGGATCCCAAGGCCCAACGGTTTGAAATTCTCATTGAATACCCTTTTTAGGGGGCGGCTGTGGCGCAGGAGGTAGAGTTGCCGTCTAATGATCACAAGGTTGGCAGATTGGCAGTTTGAGCCCCGGCTGGCCACATGTCGAAGTGTCCTTGGGCAAGACACTGAACCCCAAATTGCTCCCAATGAGCGGGCCGGCACCTTGCATGGTAGCTTGCCGCCATTGGTGTGTGAATGTGTGTGTGAATGGGTGAATGAGAGGCCGTTGTAAAGCGCTTTGGATAAAGGCGCTATATAAGTGCAGTCGATTTACCTTACCTTTACCTTTACATTTACCTACCATTTTTAGATAATATCAATGATTGGCTAATGACAGTTTGCACTATTTCTGTTATGTGATTCCAGGGTCCTCAGGGAATTCGAGGATCCACTGGAATGATGGGCACCAAGGGAGAATTAGTAAGAGTCACTCTGGTTTCATAGATCAACATCCTGTGTTTTGGTGTCCATTGATATGTTATATTTTAACTGTATCCTTATAGAAATTGGTATCGACGACATGTTTACATCATTTCAAGCTTACGATGGTTCCATACCTTTTGTCTTCTGACAGGGGGTTCGAGGCCATGATGGAGACCCAGGTCCTCAGGGTATTGGAGGGGCTACCGTAAGTTTGTCCCATACTTGAAAAGTCTCACAATACTATATGTGACATATATGTCAACCAATACGTAATGTGTTACAATACGTAATGTGTTACTCTATTTCAGGGGGATCAAGGCCAGAGGGGTGTGATGGGCGAATTTGGTCCCAAAGGTGATTCGGTGAGTTTTAGTGCAAACTCACATCAAATACAGTTAACACACAGTATCCAGAGTGAACACATACAAAACCCTGTTTCAGGTGGTAAAACTGATCCTCTCTGATGCTCTCTGTCTGGGTGTTATGATAACAATGATATGCTAATTGCTTAATTATCTTATCATCAAGGGACCTCAAGGATCAAGAGGAATAACGGGTCTTCCAGGGCCCAAAGGAGGCGGTGTAAGTACCACTATCTAATCACATCACCAAAATGAGACTAAAAGGTGGACATGTGGGAAACATAAAGTACTTTCTGTTGACTTTGTGGGAAATAATGATGTATTATTACTTCCCTTTGCATGACTAGGGTTTGCCAGGTCCAGATGGTCGTGAGGGTATTCCTGGGATGCCAGGGGGAAAGGTACGACAGCACAGTTATTTGTATCCATGTTGGTTTGTAAATGTTGTCTCACACAGTCATTGTTCTGTAGCAATTTGCATTGACGAGGACATCACCTTCATCATTATAGAATGCGTGAGATTTACATCGATTGAGCAGAGGTGTCAGCAGTAGTTGTCGAGTATTGTCAGGATCAGACGGTAATGCCAACATGTGATCTTTATTCAGTAAGTTCTGTCTCCCTGCAGGGTACCACTGGGAAGGGAGGAGCCTCTGGGGAGGTGGGGCTTCAGGGACTTCCTGTAAGTATGACCTTCGACTCAGAACGTCTAACACTCTGATCGGATGCACCTGTGTAAATCTACCACAATTCTACTACTTTATTTCAAGGTATAATATTAGTTCATATAATATAAGTATTATATCTTGAAATAAAGTCGCAGAATTGTGGTAGATTTCTTGGGGATTGTCATCTGTGCTTTTTCATCACACCGTGTCATCACATTACACATTTCACATTTGTAAGCCATGCAGTGTTGTTTTTGTAAGTGAGATCTCCTACTGGATACATTGCTTCCATTTTCCAATACAGAAATGAAACAGAATGCCTAATTTAAGTTGGGATCATCCTACTGTGGTTCTCGTTGATTATTATTTATAGTTTTTTGTCCATTGTATCTTTCCCTGTAGGGATTAACCGGTGCTCCTGGGCCAAAAGGTCTTGGTGGAGACAAGGTAGGTGTCTTGATTTTCATGGTTAAGGCTACAGTCATTTTCACTGTCATTTCATATTCTTGAATTGCACCATGGGCTACTGACCATCCATCAAACTAAACTCAGTTTCTGTTGTTTCACCCCAGGGAAGCTCTGGTGAGGCCGGCCTGCTTGGAACAATGGGGTCCGCTGGTAAAACAGTAAGTCCATGACACACTAACACATAAACACACAAAGGTTAAAATGTAATGGTCATCTGTATCATCTCACTGTACTTTTAATCTCACAGGGGGAGCGTGGAAATCAGGGAGAACTAGGACCTATTGGACCAATTGGTGGATCTGTGAGTATCCCTTCAGTTTGTTTACGTTTTGGTGTCCTTTGGTGATTGCACCCAAACATTTTTTTTTCTCTTTTGTTCTCTTGTCATTTCCTGGTACACAATCTAGGGAGACAGAGGTGAACAAGGTCCAGGTGGACCATTAGGCAAACCAGGTGCCAGGGTAAGTTATCAACTGTTTGCAGTGTAATTGACAGAAGCTAAATTAAATGTACAGATGTATGGTCGGATATCAGGGAATAATGACATTAAACACACAGACTTATGGTATGACTTGAAGTTGAACTTAGCAACAATAACATTATGATAGCATCTTGACTGAACACAATGAAAATAAATACGTTAGTAATTATGATACAAGACATAAGCAGAATTAAGTCATAACATCACACGCACACACACACACACACACACACACACACACGCACACACACACACACACACACACACACACACACACACACACACACACACACACACACACACACACACACACACACACACACACACACACACACACCCACACACCTCTTTGTGTTGTGCTGTTTTGGTTGTGTGTATCTAAAACCTATGAGTGGTCAATTCATATGGGATATTTTTATCCAGTGCCAACTGCCGGGTTATGAATGGGACATCAATGGCATGGTATTCTGTGTGTCCTTGTTCCATGGTCTATCAATGTCTTAGGTTTTGTCACACTATTGGCCACATTTTTTATTATACTGCCCCAAGTTTGGACAGTGCAATTAAAAAAGGGAATGCAGTGTAGGCACAGTTATGTAAGATCTTACCAAAGGAATACCGTAACAAATGAAGCATGAATAATGAGAGATTATTACAAATGAAAACACTACACACTATGGGTAAATATATTATTATGAATAATAATAACAAGTATTATAGGTTTTAATTTAAATTCGGCCCTCAAAAAAGAATACTGGCACCAATGTTGATAAAACAATGTTGAAAAAGAAGAGAACACACACCGCAGAAAACGTGGGCGAGGTGCTGGCGACGGAGCAGAATACTAAAGAATAAAGTAGAAGCCGCACACTCTCGTTCCAGATGCAAAAAGTGTATTTCTATTGACAAAGGCTACGGCCGAAACCGTTTTTGCACTTTTTGCACTTTTTGCACTTTTTGCATCTGGAACGAGAGTGTGCGGCTTCTTCTTTATCCTTAGTTAAAACAATGTTAGCATGAAGAGCACGATGGTTCAGATGGGGAGACGGGAACAAAGAGAGAGAGAGAAAGAATGAAACAGATAATAAGGAAGGACGCAAAGTGTGTAGGACCAGGGGTGGCTGGACCTAACTGTGGGGACCGCAACTGGAATTCCCTAGAGAATAGGCCAGACTAGGATCTCACACATAGGCTATGTTCACAGTAAGGGGAGACTCGAGAGCAGGGCCAGCAAGCTGAAAGAGCCGTCTGTTCCTCTGGCATTCCTCAGACAGACAGTCATGGATCAGAGGTGTGAAGAGGGGAAGAGACAAACACAAACACACAAAAGCTAAATTAGAGCCCAGTTTTATAACTGCTATTGTGTACATTTTGTGTGCAAGCATATATTTCTTTCTCGCCATCTGAAAAGGCTGTTTCGTGAACAGTTGTATGTCATGTTGTATATTGTACTTATTTATGAGGAGCAAGAGGACATGGTTTCTTGTTGAAAAGAATATTGGTTGTTGTGTTGTGTCTTCTCTGATGCCACGTCTATAATCCCCCTTTTGTAGGGATCTAAAGGTGATCTTGGTCTTCCTGGTCTCCCGGGCCCCTCTGGCCTCCCCGGAGTGAAGGGAGAGAGGGTAAGAGAACAATGTAGTCTCACTTCCATTTCCTGTGTTGAGACCTGTCATTACGTTGATGAAGAAATCAAGCACTGCTGTTATACAGAATACATACTTCTGCTTACTGGACTTATGCACTCTGAACCATGGATTTACCAACTGCAAGCCAGATTAAAAAAAAATATTTGTGGCTTGTGCATAATTTCATGTTCCAAAAATGTCTTATGATACTTTTCATAAAACCATAGTATTACTTTTTAGGGTTCTCTATAATCATATATATTGTGAGATCAGCAGGTTTACGTTAATAGAGGGGAGACATTTCACATGCACCTGACAAGGGCAAAATCTTTACACTTTACAGCTTCTTAGCTCCCTCTAGTGCTGTAAATGAAAAAATGCTTTGACAAGTACATTTTGTGCTGTGCTATGACACCACATGTGTGAGTATTGTCGATGTCTTAGTGATTTTCCAACAACTTTTTGAATAATTCTTTATCAAGTAAAACGTTATTATGTATAGGTCTGTTATGACAAGGATACTAATATTATATATATAGATTACAAAAATAAATTCATCATTGATCTTTGAAGGACCATCTTGTTATCAATGAGAAATCTGACCGTAGCTTTTTACTATTCCAGGGAGAAGGTGGCGACTCTGGACCTAAAGGCGAGCCGGTATGTTAAATATACATTCTCTCACAGCAATACTTGGCTGTTGGTCAATTAAATAATCCACCAGGAAAGAACATGATTTTGCCCTTTCTTATTTTGCCCAAATGTTTTGTATTTATTTGTTTGCGTAGGGTGTACAAGGTGCTGAGGGAACCCCTGGAGACAAAGGAGATGGTGTAAGTTATTATTCAAACAAGTATTCATTGAATGCACTGCGCGTATTTCTGTGAGAAATCATGTCACCATTTTGTAACACCTCCCTTGATTCACTGTATTGACTTTCTGATCTCTGTTCTGTTTTTGTCATTTGTACCATAGGGTGATCTAGGAGAGTCTGGACCGAAAGGAGCGGTGAGTTCTGACAGCTTTACAATAAGCATGTATAGGTAGCCACCCAGACCTAGCTCCATTATCAAGCTCTGCAGAAACTCACAAATCTGTACTGAGAACACTCCAAACCAATCATACAGTCATGTTGTTCTGATCCAGTGTCCTTTTCCTCATTGGTTGTAGGTTGGCAACCCTGGAGAGCCTGGTAACAGAGGCCCTGAGGGAAGTCGAGGTCAGCCCGGCATTGAGGGCCCATCTGGCACACCTGGACCACGTGGCATGCAAGGAAACAGGGGAGCACCTGGAGTTCGAGGGTCACAGGGACCAGCGGTAGGCGCCACTAATTCCCCCCATCTTTGGAGATTATGTATCAGGACACCTGAGCTTGACAACATGATTATAACACAATTGTCAGTGTTCAGTCAATGTTATATAACAACCTTTTATAATCAGGAGAAACTATTAAATGAAATCTCTCTCATTACATTGTCCTTGTTCCCAGGGTAAAGAACCAAGTGATCAGCACATCAGACAAGTCTGCATGCGAGTTATGCAAGGTAAGGGTATTGGGTTGGTGGTTTCACATCATTAAACTGCGCTATTTCCTTAATTTGAAGCTTCTTGATGGATCCTAATATGCCTTTAAGCACACTCTCACTTTTAATACCCCTCCATTGTAACGTCTCGCTCGGCAGTTTGAAGATAAACAGTAGATTTAAAATAGAGGCGATCATGACCATAACTTATGTTTCAATCTTTGTTTATTTGATGGTTGAAAGACTCCTGTTTTCCTCCCTGAACCGTAGAAATGCTTTTCTAACTGTATGTTGTCTCTGTACTCCCGTCTTATCCCTCTACCACTCTTATCCTATACTCATTACTTTTTTATATATGTGCTGAAAAATGTATTTCACCTCCAGCAGACCTGCACTTTTTGCTAAGAGCAAAATATTCTGTACCTGAAAAAAAGAAAAGAAAAAATCAGTCAAGCAACCAAGACATTAATTTGCACCAGGGGGCTCAGAACTTGAAGTGCAAAATGCAAAATACCATAGCCAAGTGCATTGAAAAGCCCTTAGAGTTTGGTATTAAACTCTTTAAACCATGAATATATTTTTCTGCAATTGAAAATCTGAAATAAGCAGTGTGTTATTTGCTGTCTACTCAATTTACTGACTGACTGGATTGGAAATGTGAGAATAAATCATAACAGCTAAAGAGGGAATCGGGAACAGAGTGGTAATTCACCCCTGATACACTCTGAACTGGATGTTTAAGATACGATATATTTGATTAATAATGATGTGATATACTATATGATATGCTTGACACCACCACATTGAAGTTATCCATTTTGGATGACATTAGATATGTATTATCTTGTATTATATGTATTATATTTGTAGCCTTGTGTTTTATTGTCCAGTTCACACTAGAGATATTATGGCCTTGGTGTGGCAGTATACACATTACACACCCTCTCCTTCTTGCCTCAACAGAGCAGTTGGCCCAGTTGGCTGCCAGTCTAAGGAGGCCGGAGTCAGGAGTAGCTGGCCTGCCTGGTAAGCCTGGACTTCCTGGTCCCGCTGGTCCCCCAGGAGACAGTGGCTTCCCTGGACAGGCTGGCTCAAGAGGACTACCAGGCCTCAAAGGGCCTCCAGGACTTCTGGGACTCAAAGGACCCAAAGGTAGGAATTTGTGTTGAAAAGTGATATACGGTTGTGACAAACAGTTGTTGGTGGATATGTACAGTAAATGATGGTATGTTATAAAATGTGTGTGTTTGGCACAGGTGAATTGGGCGACAGAGGAGACAGAGGTCCCATGGCGCGAGGGGCTAAAGGCATCCCAGGACCCCCTGGTCTGCCAGGTAAGTGTTAGTGGCCTTGACTTTTCCCAGGAGAAGTCAATTATGAGTCACCTGTTTCTTAAAAAACATACAATGCCTCAGTATGCCAATTCCCATACATTCTGGGGGTGTTTTAGTCATGTTCTTTGAGGGTGTCTGATAAGACGTGTCTGTTCGTAGGTGAGCCAGGGAAGCCTGGTTATGGTCGGGAGGGACGGGACGGCGAGAGAGGACCTCCTGGTGCTTCTGGACAGCCTGGCGTTCCTGGGCCTCCTGGTAACGCTGGCCCCACCGGCTACTGTGACCCCTCGGCCTGTAACCTCCAGGCTGGGGCTGCCCATCAGGGTCTGAAGGACTCCAGTCTGAAGGGGCCCTCTGGGAACTGAGAACCACCCAGAGAGGGGTAGAGACAGAGACAGAGAGACTAATGGAGAGCTCCCTCCCCCAGGAGCACACAAATTGTTGCAGCCTTCCTACACCAAGGCTGTAACTGTAAGCTGCCTTTGGTGCATTCTAACAGCAGCTTTGTCAGAATGTCCTGTGCTAGCCAGATCTCAATCTGAAGGAGTCTTACACTTCAAATTGCAAAACAAAGCAACGCATTTTGTTGTAAATTCCATCTTGTTCTGATGATGTGACAGTTTTTTTTACCCGTCAGATGTTTTTGTTGTTTTATCAATGGGTGCTCTTTTTTAAGACATGAAGTGTTAGTTGATTCCACTATTTTCCTTGTAAACCTGGCTGTATTTCCCATTCTCCTTCCCCACCTATACTCTCACTGAAACAGTCGTGTACAGTTTTACCCCAGTAGCAGCCCCTCTGCTTCCTCATATAAATTCACAATCCCCCAAAGTAAAGCAATACCAGGATTGCCTTCAACTAAAGTGCCTATTAATATCCAATGTACTGCATGTACTGTACTGTGTACCAAGGATAAACCTGCTGAAAATCAGTGTTATCAGTTTGTACAGAAATTACGGCATCTCCGGCCCTGCTGTGTAAAATAAAAGAGAGAGAGGGTGTCACCGACATCAAGACTATGCTGTACATTTCTGAATATTGTTTGAAATGTGGTTAATTATATTTCCTACAAAACACCATGCCAATAAATATGATTTTTCTTTCTCATTGCTCAGTATGAGGATTCTTAGAGCAGAGTGCAGTGTTGAGTCAACTGGCCATCACTCCACACCAGGCGACAGATCCACTAGTATCAGTTCATTTATAAATCCATCATCGGCAAAACCCCCCCCCATCTCCTCTACCCTCCGTTATCCTCTTTTAAAAACTAATTACTAGATATAGTCTCTAATCACTGCACCTGCTTTTAAAATAACCTCCCCCTGGTCCCTGCTGTTTTATATACTGTTTTATATACTGTATATATTGTGATGTTGTATCTGTTAGGATGTTTTTAAATTGACCTTTGTTGTTATTGTACTCCTGCTTTATATTGTATATACTGTGTTGTGTTGTACAGACTTGCCTCTGTTTTGCCTCTTGGCCAGGTCATCATTGCAAATGAGAATTGGTTCTCAATTTACCTATCTGGTTAAATAAAGGTTAAATAAATACAAAAAATGTAAAAAGTGTCACAAGTTCTGAGGCAGGCATAGATGAGAGCAGTGCACCCTTTTTAGGTGAAAACAGTACCTTTAGTTTGACTGGCGATAAATTCTAATTCCGAGGTCTTAGCCAATTTAATAGCACAAAATAAGAATACTGTATTTAAGAATACTGTATACTGTATCCTAATGAATACTAATAGCTATTAGGAGCCCAAATCCTATGGCCAGTCAGGCAAACAATGATGTAATGTCGTGGCCGATCAACCTGCTGATTGCCAATCAATCATGGGCGTCGTTATATAGAAATATATTATGAAATAGGGGTTGTTGAGTGTCCTTTCAGTCTGCCTCCAACGTGGATGAACGACCACAACCAATGGCCTGAGATGTTATCCATTACATATACAACTACCGTATTGATTCTCCAGGTAATGTATTTCTGACATCTATCACTTTTTTGGTAGTCTGTCCAATGTGACTAACTCACTTGCCCCCCAGCCATTATTTTGGCTCTAGCTTGCTGTTCATTATTTAATAATAATAATAATAATAATAATACATTAGACTTATATAGCGCTTTTCTAGACACTCACTTGATGATAAATCGTAGCTAGCTAGCTATAACCTCTTCATACAGGTGCAACTCAAAAAATTTGAATATCGTGCAAAAGTCCATTCATTTCAGTAATTCAACTTAAAGGGTTAAACTTAAATTTTAGATAGACTCATTGCATTGTACATATGCATGATTATATTTTTCAGAGGGCTGACATTTCTGTATTTAACATCCTTTTCTTATTGATTTCATGTAATATTAAACATTTCTGAGATATTTAATTTGGGGTTTTCATAAACTGTAAGCCATAATCATCAAATTTATAACAAATAAAGGCTTTAAATATCTCGCTTTGCATGTAATGAGTCTATATAATATCTAAGTTTAACCCTTTAAGTTGAATTACTGAAATAAATGAACTTTTGCACGATATTCACATTTTTTGAGTTGCACCTGTATACTATGATTAACAGTTCATCACATTGCAAATGCATAATCTATGCCCATTGAACAGATGTATTCATTATCCTATCTTAAGAAAACAAATGTAACACTCTCATCTAGGGATTGACACAGCAAGTCAAATGAAGAACTACAAATCCCTGGAAGCACATAGGTTCTTCACCAGTGGCTGGGTGGATGTGGTACTGCTCCACAAACCCTCTGTTTTCAACACCCAGGTCAAGCCATCGTGGAGGGTCACAGATAAATCCCACAACACTTGGGTTGCTACTAATAGTCCAGTCAATCTAACTAAAAAAAAGGCCCAACCCAGGATAAATTGCAATAGTAATGTTTCATAGTTTTTATTGTTCCTAATACCCTCCTGCATCATATACTAAAAGTCTTAATTAATTAATTTATTGGATCATACTTTTTTCAAGGTCAAAAGAGGTTAAACAATGTTTTTGAGTGACGCCATCTGGGTAAAATGGTGTTAATATTGGAGGGCCTATGTATACCTATCCAACATATTTGGTGTCTTTTCCTATGTTTTGGGGGTCAATCTTTCCAATAAAACACTTTTTCAGAGGATATTCTTAAGTCTTATACCTGTATTAGGGGTACAACTACCCCAACACCCACTTATTTGCCAAATGTGACGCCAGACAATGTTTTCATCAATCAGTTGCCAACAAAACTTTCAGTTTTTTACATATTCTGAAAATACAGATTGTAAGCTTTCAAATGATGTGTCACACATTGAAATCGGACATCGGAAATCGGAAATCGGAAATTGAAGACGACACGAGTATTTGAATGTTGGTGCACCTCAAACACAGAATGGGAGAAAAGTCACTGATGAAACCACAACAAACGCTACTAGCTAGGCCTTGTCCACACTACACCGTTTTTTTGGTAACGCGTCCACACAATCACAGTTATAAAAAAACACCATCCACACAAAACCGTGTGTAGTGTAACCATGTAACCAATGTTGTATGTAGGCCTACACCTTTAAGTTTTTTTTTTTTTACTGAAAAGGCAGCTCAATTAATATTACCTTGTAAATAACAAGAGACTTTATTTTACATTTTTACATTTTTATTGTACAGTTTGTTTATGTTACTTTAAAAGAAGACTGCTGGTTCTAGCAGCATTCTCCGTTGCATATTCCGGTGCCTCTGTTGCTCCAGTAACTCGGCGATTAACTGGATTTTATTCTGCATACAAGAAACTACTCCTGTTAGCATGTTTAAAATCAGCAGGATCTTCCTTACGTCCATCTTAGCACATGTAGCCTCTTCTTCTTCTGCTTCTTCTTCTTTGTTTACAAGTAGCCTAATGCCTAATGGCGCATATATTCTGACGTCATAGATGTCGCACAATTGACGTTCAAGCCGAAAACCCCGGTTTTCCCGTATACACCTCTCCGCTGAAACCGGAGTTTCTACAAAAGTTCACCCTGGCCGGAGTTCTCAAGAAAGCACGGTTTCAGTAACCGCGAACGCCGGGTGCGTGTGGATGGAAGGCAAAACCGGGTAGAAAAACGCCCGGTTTAAAAAAAAAAATGGGCGTTTGCTGCATTGAATTACAGGTTACTCTTCGCTAGCGGTTAGCTGACGTTTGCTAGCTAGCCACAGTGTGTGTACAGCTGTCACTGGTAAGTAGCCTAGTTCAAACAAAGGATTAGACATTCCTTTAATTCTACGACTCAATACAATAAAACACGTTTATAATTGTCAACAGTCTTCATTTTTGCTGCATTGAATTACAGGTTACTCGTCTTCCTAGTACAATGACCTTTGGTGACACTGTTGTCACTGACAAGTCTCTCATGGCTTCGCTTTTTAATCATCACTTTGTCAACTCGGCCCATGTATTCTCAGCTACTCCCCCCATTGCTGCTTCATCACATTCTCCTCCTCCTTCCAGCTGTGACGCTTTCTCCTTTAAACCTGTCTTGACCTCAGAGGTTTTAGAGGAGCTAACCAAGCTAGACTCAAACAAGTCTGCTGGCCTTGATGGGCTCGAACCCATGTTTTTGAAAGCTGCTGCACCTGTCATTTCCGCTCCCATCACACGGCTTTTCAACATGTCTTTTGAGCTGTCTGTCTTTTCTCCTGACTGGAAATCCGCGCTGGTCTTTCCCCTCTTTAAAGGTGGCTCTAGCTCAGACCCCAACTGCTACAGGCCCATCTCCATCTTGCCGTGCCTGGCCAAGGTCCTGGAGAAGCTGGCTCTCAAACAGCTCAACCACTTCATGGCCTCAAACAACATCCTGTCTAACATGCAGTCTGGGTTCCGGCCTGGCCACGGGTGCATCACAGCTACCTTGAAAGTTATGGATGACATTCTCACTTCCTTGGACTCCAAGCAGGTCTGCATCGCTGCCTTTATCGACCTAGCTAAGGCCTTTGATTCTGTCATCCAGTCCATCCTTCTACAGAGGCTCTCCAACATTGGTCTCTCAACAAACTCTTGCAACTGGTTTGCCAGCTATCTAACTGACCGAGTTCAGCAAGTGAAGACTGAAAATATCTTGTCAGACCATCTCACCATCTCTAAAGGGGTGCCTCAAGGCTCCATCTTGGGACCAACGTTGTTCTCAATCTACATCAATGATGTAGCAAAAGATGCTGGCAAATCCCAGATCCATCTTTATGCTGACGACACCATCTTGTATTGTGCAGGCCCTTCACTCCACTCTGCGGCTTCCACTCTACAACTCAGCCTCACCTCCATTGAGCAGTCTTTTCATCGCCTCCATCTTCTCCTCAACACCAAAAAAACAAAGTGCATTCTTTTCGACCGGAGACCTCGTGTCAGCAGCCCCCCTAAGATCTTCTGTGTTGACGGTTCCGAGCTGGAGTTTGTCTCTTGTTACAAATACCTTGGCCTTTGGCTGGACTCATCCCTTTCCTTCACCACCCACATAAAGCACCTGCAGACAAAAGTCAAAGCTCGCCTAAGCTTTTTATACCGGAACAAGGCCTCCTTCACCCGTGCAGCCAAACATACCCTTGTCAAGATGACCATCCTGCCCATATTTGACTATGGCGATACCATCTATAGGATGGCATCTCAGTCTGCCCTCAGGAAACTCGACACACTCCATCACTCCGCCATTCGTTTTGCCACTAGTGCGCCTTTCACAACTCACCACTGTGTTCTGTACACCCTTGTAGACTGGACATCTCTTCACAGCAGACGGCTCTGTCACTGGCTTCATATTATCTACAAATCCATACTTTGCAAAACACCTTCTACCTCTCATCCCTTCTGCACCTCTCTCACCGCCCCGTCATCGTTCTAAGATCCAGTGATCTTGTCCGACTCACCATCCCCAAAGCCCGTACCGTAGTCGGGCGCAGCGCTTTCCGGTTCGCTGCAGCACACGACTGGAACACCTTACAAAACACCCTCAAACTCACCGCCCTCACCTCACTCACTGCTTTCAAACAAATCCTGTAGCGAACCATAGTCGATCAATGCACCTGTTGATCACCGTCTCTCACCCATCCCATAACCCATCACTGCCTCATTTTAAGTACCCCTGCTCCACTACCCCCGCTATCCCTCACCTCCGCTCTTCCTCACCCCTACCTCCTCCGTCTCTCTCCCCTCTCTCTGACTGTTAGTATTTTAATGCATCTGTATTTGCCAGTGTTTTATTGTTTTATAGTTTTATTGTTTTATTGTTTGATTGTTTATTGTATTACTTAACCTTGTTTTATTTCTAGCTTCCCCCCCCCCCCCCCCCCCCCCCCATTGCTTTTTGGCCAGGCTGCATTTGCAAATAAGAATTTGTTCTTACATGTTTGCCTGGTTAAATAAAGGTTAAATAAAATAAAATAAAATGTTAGCTAGTGGTTAGCGGACATTTGCTAGCTAGCCACAGCTGGCAGGGTGATAGTGTTCGTTAGCAGAGCAAAATATATCAGAAGTTTAAAAGTGTGCCTTGTTTAATAACTTTGTTCCAGATGGAGACGGATGAGTGTGTATTCTGTGGGAACCAAACATCTGATGACGTGCCGACTGTCAAGTTAACCCAGAAGGGATGTGATGGTATTGTCAGAGCCAATGAACAATGCAATGTAGGCATAACCGTAGTCCCTGGCCAAGTGGTTCATGTAGAATGCCGGAGGGAATTTACCAACCCACAGGACATAGAAAAACAGAAGAAACAGCAGCAAGATATTGAAGCAGGGGTAGTTGGTTGTAAGCGCAGATCATCTGGCCCCTCATTTTCATACAAAGATCACTGTTTGTTTTGTGGGGTGCATGACAGATATTCAGGCAAGTTAAAAGAGTTCAAACTGATTCCTGTCAGGACCAAAGACTTCCAGACCAAATTACTTGAATGTTGCACTAAGCGTTCGGACCATTGGTCTGATATAGTGAGAGGAAGATTGCTATGTGAATGACCTTCACGCTGCTGACACAGTATACCACAAGTCTTGCAACGGCAGCTTCAGAACTGGAAGACAAGTTCCCAAGTGTTTTCAAGATGGCTCAAAAAGGCGTAAATCTGGGAGGCCCCGGTCCCTTTCTCGTGGTGATGCTTTTTTGAAAGTGGCAGACTATCTGCGCCATAGTGATGAGGAGCAGACGACAATAAATGACCTCATCATCAGGATGAAGGACTACTTAGGACAGGGGTCCCCAAACTTTTTTCTGTGAGGGCCACATCATTTTTCCTTTCTGTGATGGGGGGCCTGGGTCGGTCTCTAACATAAAATAATATGGAACGGAGTGAAATGGAGGCGGTTGCGCAAAGCAATTGCGCGCAGGAGAGCACTGGTGGATGCAAACAAAGTCTAAACAGTTGAATTTGGATGGAATTTATACCTATAGTGATATGTCAATGAAATATAATCAGTTTTACAGTCTGGTACATGAGGGAGGACCCTCATCATACACGGGGGGACCCATGAAGCAGGGCTGTCTGGGGGTCCTTAAACGAGCATCAAACACTTAATTTCTACCATTCTGGTGAATTGATATGCACCAATTTGTGACCTTTCTGCATCAATTTATGGTGGAAATGTCATTATTTATGCAAAGGAAAACACAATATTCAGGCACCAGATGATCAAAATATAATGTAATATAATGCAATATAAGGCTCTCAGGCATTCTGTACTTTCAAATATGTATTCTCCTTGAGCAGTCAACATCAACTATCAGCTATTTCACTAGCAAAAACTAAAGATAACTTATTTGCGAAACAGCGCCCCCGCCACCACGTCGGCGCAGTGCCGCTATTGCAGTCAGAAATGACAGAAATCCACCGAGTGCAACGCCTGTAGAAAATTGACGTTGTTCAAAGGGCCGGTCCAAGTGTGGGGGCGGGCCGTGTCCGGCCCGCGGGCCGTAGTTTGGGGACCCCTGACTTAGGAGATGATGAGGAGCCATACAGCTTTCGCCACATGAAAGAACAACTTCAGAGTCACTTTGGTTGTGACATTTTGCTCAGTGAGGTAAAAGGAAAACAGAATGTGGTGACATTCCGAAGGACGGCTTCAGCAATTCTCCATGACTTTTTTGAAGGATCCAAGAGCAATGATAATGACAAGGAGAGGCTTATTATGGCTGCAGCAGAAGTCTTGAAATCTGACATTAGGTCTGTTGTGCAGGGAAATAGTTCCTATCCAACAAGTCTAGAAATGTCATCAGTGATAAAGACACTGCTATATGTTCCACAGTCTCTGCAACTCTTCCTGCGCACACTATTTGTTGGGAAAGAAAAGGAATTAAAAGTTTGTTCCATCGGCCAAGCCATGATGCAAGCTACCAGACCAAGAGCTCTACTTCCACCACTTCAGCTTGGGGTTGGTGTACAAATGCATCACCACTTTGCATCAACATTTCTAGTTGACAGTCTGTATCACCTTGGGTTTGGCTGTTCATATCCAGAGGTACAGATGTATGAAAGAAGTGCTGCAGTACTGAGAAACTTGAGGTACGTGGACTCACACCTGGGCACTTCATACAATATGTTGCTGATAATGCTGACCATAATATCCGAACAATTGATGGCCATGGAACGTTCCAAATTCCAAATTCCCTGTTATAGAGGACCTTGACTCTAATATGACAACAAGATGAAACAAGAATTTTTAACCTGGCTTTATCCAATGTTCAGATTTCTGATCTTGAATGTTATGCAAATTAGCACATATTTCATTAGATAATGCCTAATTTGCATATTTAAACATAATATTTCAGAAAACTTGTAATACAAAAAATAGTAGTCTTAATGTAAGTGATTAACTGGGGAAGTTTCATGGTGATATCTATTAGTTAAATTTTTTATCCTATTAACTGGCTGTGTTGCGCCTGGCACAAAAAACCACATTTTCGACCCCTGAATTTACCTTGATCCAATAAATATTAAGACTAAGACTTTTAATATGTTATTTGGTTGTCCCTAGGGATCACAAAAAAACTTGAATGATTACTATTGCAATTTCCCCTGGGTTAAACCACAGATTGACTGGACTATAAGAGGACTGGAGAGGTTAAAGCGTCTCCCTGTGATGGCAAGGTAAGCTGACATTAACAGTATTAATCACAATGCCACATAATATGTGACAGCAGCTGGTGAAACCAGGAACAAGTCGCCAACGGACAGACTGTTCAGACTTTTATTCAGAAAAATGTAAATACATTTCAGAGTTGTTGAAAATCAATGACACACTCGCTAGTCAAGCCAAAACATTGCAATGGAATGGATTTGGTGAGTAATCCCCACTGCTACCTAGTTAATGTAGAGTAGTGGGGATCACTCACCGAATCCATTGTATTGCTGAACATTTTGATTGGTTGGTGACTTGTTTCAGATTTATTCCCGGCACTTTTCTGTGCTCAATTTCACCCAAAAGGGGCCGTGGTCGTTCTGATGACAGGGAGGTGACGTAAACTTCAGGCTTTTCTGTAAAAATGAATGAAGTCTATGAAGTCGATGCTGAATACGGGGATGTATTATTATATATATATATATATATATATTTTTTTTTTCTGAGTGGGGCAGTCCCACTCATATTTTTTATTTGACAGATACAGTGAAGATTTAGACAGGAAGGATGGGTGAGAGAGAGAGGAGGGATGACATGCAGGATATGTCCCCGGCTGGAATCGAACCGGGGACCCTGCGTTTACATGGTCAGAGCTTAACCCGCTACGCCACCTAAGCGCCCACGGAGATGTATTCTACCACTCAAATGTATGATGGCTAAGTTGCGTCTCTGTGCTACAGTCAGGGCTGGACTGGGACAAAAATTAGGCCCTGCCATGTGGCTCAGACCGGCCCAACACAATCGGTCCGACACCGCCGATCAACATGCTGGCAGTCTGAAAGACTAATAATCTAAAAATCTATCGACCTAATCTAAAAAGTGATCTAGCATGGAAGGCTCAGGACAGGCAAAGTAATTGAAGTCCTGAACGTGGCACTCTGTTTCCTCTGTTTCATCTTTTTCTCTCTCCTTTTCCTCTCTTTCCCTGACACTCTGCTTTTCTGGGGAGGGCAGCAGCAGCTCAACCTGGTTCAACAAGACATGGACAGAGAAGTAAACTAACTGGTTGTCAAAATCAGCAAAGTTCTCATTTACATGTACACACAGGCTGCATGATTGCATTATGTTACACCAGAAGCCCAGTCATTTCAAATGGAAGGTTGCAAGACAACATTATTGGGTTGCAGACTGCATGAGTTTTATTTCTCCATGCAATAAAAAGCATTCATTAGTTCTGAACTAGGCTAGTGTAGATTTTTTTTTTATATATCTTTTTTTTCCAAATAAAAAGTATTATTAACACCCATTGTTGGTATTGCATTTATGTCAGTGACAGTGATACCTCAACTTGCTAGCTAGCAACAAAATGCAGAACACCCCCATCTAACGTTAGCTATAGAGTCCACAGCCAAGCAGCACTAACGTTACACCACGAGAGAGATCATTGTGTGTGCATGAATTCCAGCCAAGTCCTGGTGAATTGCAATGCAATCATGCTGCCTGTACGGGTTAGCATAAGTCATAAGACATTCTCTGCTGCTGCTCCCTTAATCTGGCCAATGCAAGCGACTAACATAACTTTGCTTTTGTAAAACCAAGTAACAACATTGCTTACCTCTCTAGCTGTGTCCTCTGTCTCCTCCTCAATTGCTAACGGCACATCAGTGCTAACGTTAGTTAGCGGTAAAGATGTTGCTGTGGCAGCGCAGCTGTAGTAGGCCTAGCCCCCACAGTCGATGCAGAGAACATATCTGTCAGTTTCTGACATTTTGAGGCATCCTCTGCTAGCTTCTTACTTTTTTTCTCCCTAATTTTCTGGGCACCCCCTTTCACTATCTTATCTACGAACATGACACTGTACTTGGGTTGTCGGCCGAGGGATCAGAGTGGGGGAGGGGGCCGATGGACAGCAGGGCCTAAGCATGTGATTGGGCCAGCCCATGTGTTAGTATAAACGGGGGGCGCCGCTTGATTCAGCGCTAGTTGATGCCGCGCTATTTTGGGCCGAGCTAGTTTTTTTTTTTTTGATCAGGCGGCCCGCCCGGCCCAAAACTAGCGCGGCCCATCTGCCAGCGGGCAGAAAGATTGTATGGCCAGTCCAGCGGTGGCTACAGTGGTTTTATTCCATGAGATGTGAAATTTACCAGTTTCTGAAAGAGAAAGACCGACCTCTTCATGAACTGAGTGACCCTCTATGGCTGGCTTTTTTAGTTGATCTGACGAGCCAACTAAATACACCAAACTAGAGCCTTCAAGGCAAAGATCAGCTTGTACCTCAACTGTACGCACACCTGAAAGCGTTCTGTGTAAAGCTCCATCTCTTTGAGACAAAACGTCACAACTTCAATGTGGCGCACTTCCCCACACTGTTGGAACTTAAGGCAGCTTTCCCAAATGCCAACCTTTCTGCAGAAATATGAAATATGTGCCGGTGATCGCATCTTTTCTGGCAGAATTCAATCAGTGCGTCAAAGACGTTGCTGCCGTTGATAAAGCTTGATGAGCTCTTCACAAAACCCTCTTCGATTGACCCGGGCGCGGCAGAAATTTATGAGAGTACGCAATTGGTGGTTATTGAGATCCAATGCAACGATTCTCTGTAGAGAATCTCTTCAGATTCTCTTCTCTCAATTCTCTTCTCCCCCTGTCAGATTCTATCAGAGTTCTATCAGGTTTCCTCTGATGAGGCGCCACGCAGCAAGAATGATGAGTCTCTTTGGCTTTTGGTAGAATGGTTGATGGAGGAGGCTCATCCGATCAACAAGCATTTTTTATACTGATATGGACCTATGTGTCTGAAATAAAGTTAAAGATTGAGCGCGTATGTTTGAAAGGAACAGAAACACACAAATGATCACCATCATACTCATCATTAGCCTACACACAGACTGAGATTGCTATAAAAAAAGCTGTCTTCAGCTTAAACATACTGTACTGTAGTGGTTCTCTAACGTATTACTCAAAGGTCTCCATCAACATTTTCCCCAAGTATTTGCATGGGGGCTGTTAGAATCAGAATTCTTTTTATTACCAAGTATGTTCGCACATACAGGAAATTGACTTGGTGTGGCTGGTGCATAAGACATAAAGAAACACAACTTTAATGATATAATGTGTATTGTCATATAGGCCTTCATTCTTTCATTCTTTCATAATGATCAAGAACATGTTTTGTTCCTCCTATTATATGCAATGCATTTGCCATTTGCCACTGACTTCTGGCTGTTTAGGTGTGCCAATTTATCCAGCACTCTCTCCCCCTTCAAACGATCCAAACATTTCCTTGCTTACAGTATATATCTATATCTATATATCGTATATCTATGTACAACTGGTACCTACCGTCTTGCGGACCTCCCCATGCTCCAAAATGTACCACGGTTGTACCAAGCAGCAGTTGTCTGGGAGGCGGCGGATGTTGACAGCAAATACATTTCGAATGCACACAAAAAAGCTCAAAAAGCTATCAAAAACATATTTCACTGCACACTTCTTATTATCATTTCATAACTGTCTGAACATTGGTGAAGTGCCTATTTACATGATGGAGTATGTGACAAATATATTGAAGAGCATTGCACAATGCACACACATAAACAGTGCAAAATAGCTTTAAACTAGATTATCCTGGTGTGATTTTGAAAATGTAAGGATACTGGGGGGTAGAACGCACATATATAGGAAAAGTCATGAAAGGAGGGTCCTGAAATTTGATCGAGTGCAAAGGTAGAATTACTCACTTGGTCAAATGACCCCACCTATGGCTGTTCTAGTACTGTTCAGTAGTGTTGTGTCTTTATTTTGATAGAAAATGAATTTTCGTTGGCACAGGGATTTTCTGGTCTAAAAACTGTTTTTCTGGCAGTGTAACTCGTTGGGAACTCCTGTGGTTAATATATATATTTGGTCCATGACTCCTTATGTTTTTCTATATGTAGCCCACAACCAAAAACGTTTGGCCAGTTCTGAGAAGTGGAACAGTAACTTATCACTCACAAATCCAGACATCATTAATTATTTTTTTCATTCAATTGTTTCTATTTATTATATGATGGTCATATCACAGTTTGTACAATATGAGGAGCAGGAAATGTCAATACATTCTCAACTGTTTCTATGAATTGTTTGCTCCAAATAAAGCAATATTGGCTTCAAACGTCATTGCCAACTTTGGTTGTTGGTTTTATATATGCAATCCATTTCATTTGGGCATTCATTTATTCTGGGATGAACTGCAGCATGAATTATTGTTATTGTGTGACCTTAAGCAAGGTAATCTCAGACAACAAAACCTTGATGAAATGAATATAGCACACACAAAACAAGAAAGCTCTTTAAACATCATTTATTGACATACATAATATACTGTACAATCTGGTATTCAAAACATAGTTTATATAATGCAAATGTGTGACAGTTTAAGGATTTGACCATGCATAGAAATATTGAACAACATTTCTGGATATATGCAATGACAATTTCACTATATTACCTATTTAATGCAGTCCATTCACCCATGAATAATGCAAAAGGTGCAATGTTATCATATTATATTAAAATCATATCAGCAGTGAATTGATTCAATACACATGTCCATACTAAAGCCATCAGTGAATATAATATAATGAATGCACCGTAAGAACAATTATTGTTGACTAGGTTTCTAAGACAGGTACCATTACCAGTGTAAAAACAGAATATTGTTAAGTAAAATATTATGTTGGAGAATATAACCCTCAAAACCTAGTAAACCCTTGCTACAACCTCTGCTTTTGCGAGGTCAAGAAATTGTTCACAATACCTTTCATGTAAGGGTCAACAATAGTTAAAAACCTCTGTAAGTATAGACTCCTCTCAAACTACTGTACTTAACAGAATGTCAATAATTCAAAAGGCCCATTGATCCAAACACAGTCTTCTTTTGATTATATGTAGAATTTTAGACTTGAGGTAAGTTTCAACTCGTAGTAGTGGTGTAGTAGTTGTTGTAAGGCTACAGTGTAAGATCATGGTTACTAAGTAATAGCTATTGTTGAATAATTTAGTAACCTAAGCCTCAAATGAGGTAGATTATTAACATAGCATAGCAATCAGCACTGTAAAACACAATAAGCACATACATTATCAAGATGATGAGATAAAACACAATATTGAAAAGAGGATTCTACCCATGCACATTATGCAAATGTTTACTATTGACAATGGCAGAGCAATTTTGAACACAGCAAGATGAACAAGAGAGATGGATTATTACAATAACCTTTTGCAAGCCTAGTACAGAGGAGTAGGCAGAGCCATTGCTCACAAACAAAAACCCACCATGTGTCACTGATTAGCATACAGTACACCATAGGCTAAAATGAACATCTAAAACAGCTGTGCAGTTCTCTTGCAATACAGTGTTTTGAATCAGAAAATGTAATTGCATACTGGTATGGATTCAAACTAAAGGCATTGATGCATTCAACTGTGTTTAGCTGGGGAAAAAAACGATCACATATAAACTGACAGGATCACCATATATCTCAGTAAGCGTTTAATTTAATCATATTTTTCTTCAGGCAACAGCATCAGGTAGTATCTTAGTAAAGCTGTCCCTTTAGACCCCATTACCAGTACACATGACAGTCGCTGTACAAAGGCTGCAGCTAGTGACCAAAGGTACACTGATGCGGGCCTTGAGCCTGTTGTGTTCTCTCTTCAAGGATAAATAGTTAGGACAAATAGCTAGCCACAGATTGAAAGCTTATAAGTGAAGGTCTACATCAATTGCCATCTATTTCAGCTTCTTTAAAGCAGTGACAATCATTTCTCACATAACAACACAATGAAACTGCATTCATGAAAAGGCTTTGTCCCCTCCCATTCACTGGGTAAATACCAGCGCAGGAAGACAGGCCCTTATTAAGCACAACAAACGTCCCCATTTAAGGCACCTCTCTGTTTACCATAATCAATTTGATACAAAATATGTGAAAATGCAGATGATCTTGCTATCTAGGGTCTGAGGTTGAGATTGCAGATGTTATGAGACTGATTAAGTTGATTTTGAATAGATACACATGCCAGCTAATCATATGACCTGACAATTCATTTCTGGACTCTTACCATTTGAAATGAACAACAGTCTAACTTTAGGAATGGAAGAATAATCTTAACACCAGAGTTATTTAAATCACAGAGGGGAGTGATTGAGTGATTTCAGGGGGACAATATTTATCTTTAACATCATGAATTAGCAAAAGACCACAAGAGTGCCATTTCAACTCACAAAGAAAGAAATTCAAGAAAGTCTGCCCCTCTGCGGCTTACTTGCAGTGGTAACATTGATTCATCCACATACAAAATTACATTCTGAAATGCTAAGAAATAAAAAAATAACAAACACAATAACTAGTTCAAAACGAAAGAAAGTTTTTCAATGTTTTGCCTTCATAAGAGAGGCATGATATCTCTCATTGATAGTGAGATATGAGAAGAACAAGGGAGGCTATGAAGGTGCACTGTACTACCCGTCTTACTGTAAAGGACAGAATACAGGGATTTTAAACATCACAAACTGTCAGATACTTCCACACAACTTTTCAAACTTTTATCCCCCCAGAACAGAGGAAAGTAAAGTTATTTCTAAAGCCTTTAGTCTTAAGCTTGGAACACTCTGTGCTGACTGAAAGCCTAATGTAGTGCAATCTTTCCATCAGGGTTACATGAAGGTAATTGCCTCTACTCTTCATTCTTTTAGTTAGCTTCATTCAATCAAACGTGTCCTATCTACAGCTTGTGGTTTTGATGAGAAAGACAATGGAGCCATTTCATTTTTTAACTTACTCTTCAATCAAACAAAACAAAAATCCAGTCTTAGGACACACACACATAGTGACACACAGTGCTACATGGTCGATGATCAGAGGCAAAACCAATTGTCTGAGCAATATGTGGAGCAGTAGCGATGTTGTTAAAACTCAAAGGAAATGATCAATTCAAGTACATATTGGGTGAATAGACCCACCAAAGAAATATAAATCCATAAGTAAAATATTGCATTGTTGATAGTCATGAATTCCTCTTTCAACAACAAAAAAATCAAAATATACACATACTGTAGTAACCATGTAGACTGCTATATATACAGTTCAGAAGGAAGAATCAAATATATACCCCTATGTAAACAATAAAAGCTGACCATGTACCCCATCAACATACCATCCTATGATGGGGATAATAAAATTCTACGGATTTATCATTAAATATGACTGATAACACAAAGTAAGATCATTCTGTTTTTCGTCACATAAACAACATGCTTTTGCTACAGTTCTATCAGATCCCGTTCTCTTAACTTAGCAGACCGGAGAAAAGATTAAAGGGAGATCATGTGAAAGTGAGGTCACAACAACTGTCCATAGAAGAGATAAAAACTTGAGCTTAAGTTTTTACAAACTACATTCAGTTCACATCAAATCTTTTGCCCTTGATCATTTTATGCTGGTTGTTTGAAGGCATACCAACAGTCAGTGTTTTTTGGGGGTTTAAGTTACTAACATCATACATGTCGAGGTGTTTGGTATGGATACCTCACTGAGTAACTGTTCCTATGACTGGGCTGCTCTGTCCCAAGCATACTCATAAAGGCAAGACAATTCCTTCACATAATGAATTCCCTATACAGTTAAGCCTCTTTATCATGCATAATACAACATATCTGACCGGCAGTTTTCAAAAACAGAATTGTTAGTAATCTTCAAACTTGCAAAATTCGTAAACGGAGCTTTAGTAACTACATTACACGTTATACTCATGCTATGTAACTGGGTCAAATTGCTACATCCTAATATATTTCACGTAAAGCTCCTTCAGTATTTTTTCTTTTTCATGTTAGACAAACCTCCCTCACTTTGGTATACATATAAAGTTACCGTACACAGAATAATATTTTACACACACACACACGCGCACGCGCACACGCACACGACACGCACATGCACACGCACACGCGCACACACACACACACACACACACACACACACACACACACACACACACACACACACACACACACACACACACACACACACACACACACACAGTTCAGATTGACTTCTTGCCAGCTTAACACAATATCTGAATGAGACCAAAAGTGTGCATAGCTGTCCCCATTAAAGAGGCATCACGTCATTTAAAAAAAAAAAAAATCAGACAGAATTACTTAAAGAAAAAAAATAATGTTATGGTCTTGAAAGACTTAATGTGAAATCATATGGAATGCATTAGGTCACAGTAGGGTGGGTGAAAACAATACATACATTAAAAAGTAGCTTCATCATAGCATTGTAGATAATAACAATGAATGCCATCTGAAAATAATAGAATAACCATCTAAGTAAAGTTCAAATTGCATTTAACTACTACAGTAATAGGAAACCCAGAAGGCAGTGACTCTCTCCCATGAAGCAGCAGTACTGAGGATGTTGTCTGAGATGGGCTGGGTGCTCTTGCGCCACACTGCACCTGTGCCTATGGTTGGTTGGCTGCAATAGAAAGACGGGGCTGGATGGCCTAGCCGTTCCACCGAGAGTGTGAGGATGGATGGAGACAGTCTTTGGGGTCACATCGGCCATGTGGCCCTTGTGGCCCTGAAGGGCCTGTGGGCCCCTGTGTTCCGGCTCTTGGTGCACCTTCAGAAAAATAAAACATTCGATGTCTAGAGGGCGACAGATATTGCAAACAAGGGTATGACCGGTAGGGATTATGCATGAGATTCACCTAGCAGAGATGCATTCACGTGGCTACCTTCTGTACAATTGACACTCAAATGACCCCCTCTTTTTCAATGCTAAGCTGCTAATAGGCTATGTCTTGATGGAGTCTATATCCAAATGCATTCATGACGGGTGATGTGTTTTACATGACTGTGGTTCCACTAACCCTAACCCAAAATGTTGGCTAAAAATGCCACTGAACATTCTAGAAGTTACAACTACAGGATACTAATAGAATGAAATGCAATTTTTCCACTTTCCTCTACTTTTCATGTGGAAATAAGCTTCATAAAACCGGTTCTGAGATATGTGATCTGATTGGTTCAAATTCAACCTGCGGTCTTGTGCACTATCGCAACCACTCAAAGTGTGCGAATATCAGGCTGTTCATATCTAGGATATCAGTGCGGCTGTGATGGTGGACGGCACTCTTGTCTAGGACCGCATTACAGCCCACCGCCTAGTGTGTTATTGATTAAACAACAACACACAGCTGCCACACATTTTGGACAGCAATTTCTAAAGGCAAATCGTTTCTTGAGCTACCCTGGCTATGGGGCTCAGTATATGTAGCAGATTATGATGACATTTACATACAGGTAACGATGACATTTATACTCTCCTCAAACCCTCACTACCAAAATACACACCATCAAGATATTGATCCGAGACCACAGGTCGGTCTAGTGTGCTTCTGATCATAGTTTTCAGAATTTCCAGTTCTATATGGTTGTCCTACTACTGTATGTGTAGCACAGTAAAGTACAGACATGCCTATGGTTCAAGTGTTGCCTCTCTGTTAGGGCTTACACACCGGCAGTTCCGAACGCCGGTTCGCGTTCGCGTACCGAAACCTTCGAACGTTGGCGCTGTCTGGCGAACGATACACTGGTATGAACGCGAGCTCGTACGCCAGACAGCGCCAACGTTCAGAGGTTTCGGCTCGCGAACGCGAACCGGCGTTCGGAACTGCCAGTGTGAAAGAGGCCTGAGTGAAGTGTGTAGTTCTCACCTGTTGGGCCTGTGGGGCCCGGAGCCCCTGGTATCCCCAGACCCATCTGGCCCCTTTCTCCTTTCTGACCTCGATAGCCTGAGGAGAGACACACAACTCTTAGTGGACTCCCAGTCAAGGATACACACTGGAGGAAGCAGGACCAAAGACATAAGAACCACATGATATTATTTGTAAGGAGTTGGTGGTGAGTAGTATTAGTGTAATGTAGTGCTGAGTAGTACGATGATGTGATAGTGGGTTAGAATTAATAAGAAAGTGAAGAGGAACTCTCTAATGTCAACTCGATGCAAACTTAATATTTCACTTCACAGTGACAGAGTTGCTGCTCTCAATGTTCTAATTGTAAACACAGCAACTGCAAAGTAGAGTCTCAAGACAGCACTTATGTGCTGTGGTTTCAGCTTTGGTGGAGTTTGTTGAAATTTGCTGCTCAGAAATCGGTGCTCCAAACTGAGATCTTTAAATAATATATGCTGCTTTCTGACATGTTGTCAAAACATAAATCATCAAACCAGCCGTCGGTGGCTTTGTCTTGGAAGTTTTGGGCGTCATGGCCTGGCCTTGTCAACAAGAGAGAAGCAAGCAAATAGCTTTTTTTCCCCCCTTTTTCTTTTTAAAACAGAGCAAAGACACTTCTTTAATTAGAGGTCAGACTCAGGAGTCAGCCAAAGAGATTCTGAGGAAAAACAACCTACAAAAAGGATACCCAGAGTATGATATGAAGTCATAAAGTAATATCAGCAGCAACTCATTTGAGTATGAAACAATTATATCCATTTACAACAAGTTCTAGCTGCTTCCATTGAACATATTCAAAAGGGCTGTCATTTCTGATATAACACAATAATTCCAAATGACTCACAATGTGAAATATTAAAGAAGAATTGCAAACCCTTTAGCAAAAAGCAAAAGCAACTCAACTGATGAAATGACCAAAGGCATATGACTTATGATATATTTAATGCTGTTCAATAACTTTTATTTTCAAAGGATGGAGACTAAATATCAAACTATTTCAAACTATTGCATACTAAATATATAGAATAATATATATAATATATCTTTTTTTTAATCACAAACATAAAAAGTAAAAGCAAGCACATGCATATTATTCCGAGGCAAAGCAAGACAAATCATAGCCGTATGCGTCACAGTCTGTAAACAGGTAAGTTTCTCATTCAAATTCACACACACAAACATGGCACTCTCATCTTTTCATGCAGACAGGATTAATACTGTAATATGAGAAGTGCTGGAGAGCTCTGTCCTGAACAACAGCATAACAAGTCAGAATGTTGTGGGGCTATGGAAATGTTTCCCCAAAAGGCGTTTAAAGTAATTGAGAGTCTCAGAGCCAGAGATGTTTGGATGGAGACATCAGAAACACTGACAAAAGTGTCAGGCATTGCACTGCCAGGCCCAAGGGGAAACGCTCCACTGCTTACAAGGCAGAGAAGATCTCAGACAAAAGGCTTCTGAAAGCCCCAAGATGTTCTCTCAGGAAGAGAGAAAGACTACCCACACGGTGCTGCAAGAATGAGACTTGTTTAAACACTCACTGTGCCTGGAGCATTCACTCTGGGAAGATGGCATTCCATGGGACGAATAGCACTGTACCTTGAGCACCAAATCACTGCTCAGTGCACAGGGCAAAAAGCATGGAGGGACTTCTAACAGATGCATTGACAAAATTTGTGTCATTGTGTGTCAATGGCATTGTGTGTCCCTAAGTGAATTGGGCAGGGCCATTGATGTACAAATCGATCAAACAGAAACGGGTTTGAAGAAGCTGTAAAGCTGTATACCCGTGCTTCTACCAGCTGAAACGTTTGCAAATGTCATTTGCCCATCAAACCTGAATTCATGAAACTGCCTTTATTGATGGGTAACCTTAAAGCAGCTTTAGTTTTCTTCCCTCTATGAAATAACAGATGCAACAATTGGTAAAACTGACATTAAACAAATTAGACCTAATACGATATGCCATTACACAACACAAAACAAAAACAAACAATAAAGATCATATCGGATATTTTCTCTCTTAGCATAGTGAAGTGTAATGTTTAATTGGATTATGAAAGAAAACCGATATCTCATCAACTGCCATTCATCCCCACACCGCCAAAAAAACAAGAAGGTAAAAACAAATCAAAAGCAAAACTGAAATACACGAACAGCCACTGTAGGTAGAGTCAATTAATATGAAAGGGTAAAAACAAAGCAAAATACATTTTAAGATGACCAAATACCATGAAACAACAAACAGATATGATATTCAAACAGAACCAACAAGCCCCCCCTCCAAAAAAAACAACAACAAACGACAAAAACATGAATGTACAGTACTGCAGATACAGTGCCCATGCTTCTGTCTCTATGGATTTACTCGAACAGCTTGAGATCATAACCCAACTGAAATAAAACTATGTCACATATCTGTGTGAATGCAACAGAGGGGTTATTTTTCTCCATAAACTATTCATTTTGGCATATTTGAGAGAGAGTCAAATTGGATATTCCAGCGGAGGACTGTCTCCAGTGGAGGATGACGAGAAATAATGAGGAAATATTACCCCAAACTCTCCCCAGCTGAGTGGAGGGCGGCACAAGTCAACAATGCAATAATTAAAAAGTTGTTGAAAACCCGAATTTACCAAGGGACAAAACTTTTCTTCTTGATTTTTCGATAAATATTTATTTGTAAAGCTGCATTTAGGACCGCTTAGAAAAACATGACATTGAAGCACATCAAATAAAACAGGAAAAACAGAAGCAATCAAAGACATGAATCATGATTATGTCTTAATGCTAGTGGCATTGACACAGTACAATACATGCTAACTGAGTACACTGTAATAATTGAGAGCAGCATCTTATCTTACTGTGCAGTAAGTAATGTAAGTAACATTGTAAACGATCTTGAGCAAGAATGAAGTGAGGTAGCTGCCCATGCTCTAAGACAGAGGCTAAAATGTCTGTTTGAAGTGCACCACCATTAAACATACTACTGCATCTCCAGTTAGAATGTCAAGTGCAGTGGTTTCCAGAAGCGCCTGAAAGAGGGTGTGTTGAGGGAACTGCCTGCGTAATTCTATACAACTCCTATAAAAGGTAACACATCTGACCAGCGAACCATTATTGATGTAGGGGTTGTGTAGGCAGTCAGATAGTTGCCCAGGTGTGATAAAGGATGTCCACCCTCTTCCCTGGCTAGGCCCCTTTTGTTTTTCACAGAGCTTTGTTTCGTGGAGTGAGATATCAATCGTGGGGGCTCTTTTCTGTCCACACTGATATGACTTTCTCTTATTCTCAGCCAATTCTTCATTTGTCTTCATATTTCCCAGAGAGCCGTTGTGCACCATACTCCTGGCCTTTCCTCTGCTTCCAGCCCCTCAGACTGCATTTATATATGTGGCTAGCAAGAGAGAAATACCCATGAATCCTTACAACAAAGTGTCAATTCACTTTCATTAATGCCCCCCGACTCCACAAACAACCTCTGAAAGTGCCCTCTTTTTCCATTCTTCTCACATTCTCTCTGCAAAATATCTTTCTCATGAGTACTACTTTCTCATCCTGTTTTCCCCTCTTCTTACTTGATTATTTACCATATAAAGCCAGTTGTGCATTGTAAGCTTCCTTCCTCATTCAATGAAGATTTCAAGATCCATTTTCAATGCATTTGCCCCAGATGGGGTAAATGTTAAACCCAAGTGAAGTGTGCACACACGCACAAACAACAATTTCACTCTGATTTTGTCAGCACTAACTCATACAGTAGTAAGTCCAAAACCCTCTCATAAGTTCCTTTGTTAAAGGTTGGTTGAGTGTATTATTCCATTTGAGGTTTTAGGGTAGCAGCTGTGGTTATGGTTGCGAGGCAGAGCGTAGGTCTCCAGGGGTTTCACTTGGTAGCGTGTGGCTCTTACCTTGAGAGCCGGGGGGGCCTGCGTCTCCTGGGGAGCCCGGTGAGCCGTCGGTGCCAGCAGGTCCAGGAGGCCCCTGTCGAACTTGTGCCGCTAAAATTGCTGCTGGAGTCTTTTGTTGCGGAGCGTAGTTTGATAGTCTCTCTGCAGGGCAGAATTAACATTCTGTATCAGACAACTATAAAGTACCAAATAGGTGATAATACAGTATCTCATAAAAAGGGATTTGCCAGTAAATACCACACTGACATCCAAATATCACAGCACAGCGGCATCGTCATAATTTAACCCATCATAAAGAATTCTCTTAGATTTAAATGAAAATCGTCATGGGAGCGAGACAAACAAGTCACATAAGGGTAAAATCGGGGACAACAATTCCGGAAGCAACAGCTGTACCTTCAAACACCCTCAATACTTCATTTCGGATAAACATTTTAATTTCCTCCATGGAATTGGCATCATTCTGTGAGGAAAAAAACAAAACAGAAGAACACAAATATCACCAAAAAAACGTATTTAACAGATTAAGAAAATGCAATTAGGAGACAGCAGTAATTCATGTTTTATTCATGGTGAAATGGCAGTGTCTTAGGAGATAAAGAGATGGAGTGCATCATGGCATAATAATCAACTTGCTGCCTGCCATCCAACTCGGCTCAAAGATTGCTTTTCTGAATTTTTGGGGGAGGCTTGCATTATAGAGAACATTGGCATGGAATGAAAATCACGGTGAAAATTGTCTTTAAGAGTTATTTTCTGACTGCTCAGTGAAATCTCCCCAGTTGCATTATGCTGTAATATTTCTGCTGTGGACCTGAAAAGTGAAGAGATAAAAGTAAAGGGATTCATGAGTGTGAGGCACCATTAAACACAGATGTTATGAAAAGCAAGGGTAAAATGGTGTATGGGAGACATGATGTATTTCTGAATTTGCTATCCTGCTATAACTCCATACCTCTCTTAAGAGTTGTAATGGATTGGGATTGTTTAAGAGCGAGGAAGGGTTGCAGCAACAAGGCTGGTATGTTTATAAAAGTAACAACAGAGAGGACCATGGCAGCAACCATTTTCTCACACGTTTTAAATGTTTTGTCATTCAAAGGACGTTACAGTATGCTCTATTCAAGCTGGTTTGCTTCAACAAGGTCTATGCAAGACTCTTGTACTCTTCAGGTCATCCCTGGATACCAATCAACAGTTGCCAACTGGTGGCACTGTAAACTTTTCCTCGTATTCTTTTAGAATTCAAAAGTCTGCCTTTCATCTCTCTTGAAATGTTATGTAAACCTTTGTACATGTACAGTATGTGTGTAAAATGGCTGTGACACAGGAAGGTGTTTTTTCAATCCTCTGCAGTGCACTCCTACGTTCTCTCTCTCCTTCTCTCCGCCTCCCTCCCTCCCGACCCCGTGGGTTTAGATGATCAGGAGTGGGAGGTGATGAGCAGAAACAGCACACCAGGCTCACTGCGCCTCCTTACTGTTTCATATGTTGCATTGTGTAACGCTGCAGTGCATTCAACGCAGAGAAAAATATATGTGCCAAATAAACAGGTCTCAAAATTAGGCTATTACTCTCTAATCACTTTACTCCCGAGGATAGCCTGTGTTTATTAATGAGTACTGACAGACAAACAATAGTGTTGAATGTAACATATTTTAAGTGTTATGGGGAGATATTACCAACATACCAAGAGGCCTGTGGCGAGTGTCGCTATAGGACCAGGGGGACCTGCGTCTCCTCTGCTCCCCTGACGTCCACTTGGTCCAACAGGCCCTGAGTCTCCTGCTCGCCCTCTCTCCCCTTGGACTCCTCTCCCTCCGGAAATCCCTGGGTCCCCCTACGATATGGGGGAATAGAGATATCAGCAATATGGTGATGGCTCCAACTGGCCTTTCAATAGTCTTAGATTAGTTTTTGATATATATATATATATATATATATATACCGGTACATACATACTAGAAACATTGAAGGGGTTCGGAGCTAGGGAAAGGACAAATCTACTCTACTCCTAAAAGGAGGCCTACTGTAAGATGCAGTATTGTCTTTACTCCATTCTGGCTTGGGTTCATACCGATGACACAGTATTAGACATGCAGTGCACACGCTCAACCATTACTCTTATTGGGTCCACTCAGTCACAGCTCCTAAGGTACTGTGGCCAATTTTAAAGCTATGAAGCAGCTTACCTCCTATCCTCCATTACTGGCATTTGGAATAGATTACTGTAGGAGTGTGACAGAGCTTACTTACCATGTATTTCACAAATACAATGGCATTGAAACTGCACTGAGCTTCACACGACTTTATCTAATGTGTATATGCTGCAGCAGGGATTACTCCAATAGCTTTACACTGAGGAAAATACACACGTTTCTATTCACGACAGTATTTGTGTTCTGACAAGAATGTTTTCCGTTAACAAACACAACTTGTTGTAAGACAAACAAGAAGGGTAAAACACAAGTCGTACACGTTCTCCCTTGGACCCTCTGTCTCCTGTTCTTCCTGTGGCTCCCTAAAAGAAAAGCAAAGAGACAATATTGAAATTACACAGGAGTCGAGAGTTTTCTGAAATGTTACGTCAATTTCTGAGAAGCCCGCTCAGAGCAGAGAGCGGTAAGAGAGAGAGAGAGAGAGAGTAAATAATTGTATATTCGGAATGAAGCTGAACCTGAGGCTAAACTCTTCACCCACTCTCCTACTACTCTGAACCGATGGTTTACGTTTACAGACACACAGAGGGCAACAGAATGCTCTGAAATCAAGCCCATGTTCCAAACCTCGACACACACTAAGGCAAATGTTTTTTTATTCACTTGGCTCGTACAATCCAAAAAGTATTTCTCTGTGGAAACCCCACACTTTTTCTTATGTTCCAGGAATGACAGGAATGAGTTTGCTGGCACAACCTGTATTATATAATCATTCTCTCCCAGGATTGTATTTCACCTTCCTGCTTGCTTGCCTGCCTGTCTATATGTAGCACTCCTGCCCCCCCCTGCCCCCCCCCCCATCTCCTAGCATCACTGTGTTCACTGCATTACCTTTGGGAGCATCTTTGTATCAATTTCCTGCAGGATTACAGCAGCCATGCAAAATACAATCTGGCACGATGTGGTTTTAAAGCGGTCAGCTCTTTGTGAAACTGTTCTTCCTCCGCCTGCTTTCATCTGCAGCTCTCTGTATTCCCCAACACCTGATGGGAGGCTTAAATCTATCATCGTGCCCACTGAATTGTGCTTCCCTGGGCCTCGCATTAAAACCTCAAAGCCAGTGTGCAAGGAAAACTACAGCAGGGTAGGAGTCAAGCCACCTGCTAGATGGCACTGTTGTCCCACCAAAGGATTGTGTGAGATAGATGTTATGAAGCAGCAAGGCAAGAAAATAACGTGCGAGTGCATCTGAACCACGGCAAGATGTTGATGGAAGTGAGTAAGACAATAACTAGTTGGCCCTGCTGTTCAGGTCTCTGTGATAAAGATTGACAGACGTACACAACCTAAATTGAGTTGTTCCGAAATAATCCAATTAGGGCTCTTGAAATTGCATCATGTGTTTGTGAATGCGACACAGATCTGATGCTTCCACCGCCTTTGTGAAAAAGGGATAATATCTTCAAGATGATTAAAAGTAGAGCACAGCAATATGGATGTTTTCATCTTTAGGAACAGTTCGCCCAGACCCGTTATTTAATTTGTACCCTGTTAAATCAGAACACTTATCTGGCTGGCAAAATGCATAATTCACCCGCTGCCCTCTATTACAAACATTTTATCACTGCCTGAAACCATTAACTGTATAATTAGGATAAAAAAGACCTAAAGTCAACAAACCTTGTAATCTCCAGGATACCTTTTAGTTTGTATCATTAAATGTTCTAATATGCAAATTGTGCAAACAATTAAAACTGTGTTTTAAATCACTCGTATGATGCAGTAGCTCAGGGCTAGACACAAATAAAAGCGCTGTGCTATCTCTGCACCCAGGTTGTTGAGGGGAATATTCTGGAATGTGGATTCAGAGTGCAGTCTCACCTCGTATCCTGGAATTCCATCTTTTCCAGGTCTCCCCTGCTCAAGGAACACATCGAACACAAAGACATTTGTATCAGCTCCCCTTTCGATTGGATCGGCACTGTTGCACGCCTAGTAATCTCCACCGTTAATGGCATATCTCAACTGTGGAATAATGATCCTGAGCTGCTTGGTGATCACTGTTACATTCTGTGTTTACAGGGGCAATTAAATCAAACAATTATGATGATAATACATACAATCGTGTCATCGTCTGCAGATGAAATGTGGGATAATGTTATTGTTATTGATATGTTATTATCACAGTATGGTTCTTGAGTCATGAGTCTCTTTTTCTTGTTCTTCAGTCTCTTTTATCTCACATATTTACATAGGATAATACTTGACTAAGACTATGTGGGCAGTATTCTGGTGTAACAGCTGCCCACGGCACAGAGTAACACTGGTGCATATGGTGCTTGGACCATGTCCTTTGTGGCTATCGGTGTGGGAAAGAGAACACAGGGGAAAGAATCCTTACGGGATCACCTTGGGGTCCCTCAGGGCCTGGAAATCCTGTTTCTCCAAGCGGCCCTCTGTCGCCCTGTCAGAGAACAGAAACAGCCATGTGTCAGTCTGCCGTGACGGAGGGATGACTGTGAGATTGACAGCTGAAAGAGAGTAAAAGGCTACGGCTCACCGGCTCTCCTGGGATCCCAGGCTCACCACTCGTTCCAGGTTTTCCCTGTCAGTCACACACAGGATGAGAACATTCCCATGTTAGACAGGTCCTCAATAGTTTCTACAGCCCTTCTACAGACTTACAGGTGTACATTTGAGTGCTGCTCATCATGGAAACACAATTACAATTCTGTACTGCTGGCTGGGGCTACTGTATATAATATGATAGCTACAGGGGACTGTTTAATTTCTTATTAGAAATGATATTGAACTTAGTGCATACAGTACCTTACATTTCCCAAGACAGTCATGTCATTCATGTTTTATTCAACATTGTAAAAGCTCAAGTACTGTAGCAACTGCAGCAAAGTTGCTTGAGCAATTTATTTTTATTTTTTACAAAAAGTGTTACTTACTGAAGGCCCTGATATTCCTGGGGTCCCATGTGTGCCTAGATCACCCTAAACAAATATACAGTGTTATTATATACCTGAAACGTAGCAATTACATTACATTTGACATGTTTGGCATTTAGCAGACGCCTTTATCCAAAGTGACTTACATTACAAATCACCATACATGTTGTGAGAGTACATTATCAAACTATTTGGCTGCTGCTTTTTTTTATTATCTCTAAACGTTTGTTATTTCTTGCTTCTGGGTGATCATTATTAGGAGCTTCTTGTCGCTGTTTGTTCTGCTGGCGAGAATTGTGTTTTGGAAGTGTTTTCTGCCTGTGGGTCCTAGTGCTGACTGGGTTCAAGTCTGGGGTTGGGCTATGACTTGCTACATATACCGCCTGTAGTGGTTTCATGAACAGTGTGATTTCTGATGGTCTTTTTGTTCCAACACTGACATTTCTATTTTGACATTCTTTACTTCTGGATATTACTGTACTGCATATCTGGGCATGACTTACTGGAACATGCCTCCTTTTAATTCCCCTTCAGTGGACATTGAGGAGGCTTTAGTAACCATCTCATCGAATTACAGGCATACATCCTCCACCTCATGGATGAGGTGATAGTGAGAGACGATTGTATTATTGCTCTCCAGGACCGGCTGAGACCTCCCTTGCTGTATGGGGCTTTTCAGGGTGCCTTCCCATTACTAGAAACCACCTCAAACTGGTGGTCGCGGGTAACAAGACAGGGACGACCTGGTGGAGCTGTCAAACTGCTTCGACCTTCTCGAACCAAAAACGGTTGTGGTTCATGTTGGGTCAGACAACATCAAACTGGCCTGTTCGGAGAAACTGAAAACGGACTTTTTGTAGCTCTCCGTGACCTTTAAGGAATCAGGACTGCAGCCAGCGATCTCTGGTCTACTACCCCCACTTCGCTCAGGTGACATGAGGTTCAGCAGGCTACGGCAGCTACATCGGTGGTTTAAAGCATTCTGTAACACCAAGGATATCCCATTTGTAGACAATTCCGACCTGTTGTGGAAGAGACTGCGATTCTTTAGGCATGGAGTGTTTCAGCACCTGTTTCAGCACAGGCTAGTAAATTGGCCTACAACTCAGGGGAGTTAACCACCCAAGAAACACCAAACGATTTTTGAATTAAAAATGGGCATGGATTTAAATGCCAGAAACATAATAAATAAAAAGGACTTCATCAACACATGGGCTCAGCAGGCAAACCTAGACATTTTTATGATCTCTGAAACTGAAATTGGTCAGTGCCTGACAATGATATGTCCTTAAATGGCTAGACCACATTTAGGACAGATAGAGAAAGGAGAGGAGGAGGCTGGTTGTATAACTATTATTATTTCTTATAAGTAGGCCAGTGGTGCTAATGACATCAGCGATCACTCTCCGATAGCCTGTATTAGAGTTGAAAGGATAAAAACAAATCTGCTCCACCTTACAAAAAGACATTTTAAACATTTTAGTGAGCAAGGTTTTTTCCATGATCTTTATTGGTCGAATCTTTCCCATATCAGCTGCATACCTGACTCAGATTTTGCTCTAGAACATTTCTCATCTCTATTTATATCTCTGGCAGTCAAATATGCCCCCTTTAAATGCCTTAGAAACAAGGCCTGGGCCAAAGCCAGAAAATGGACTGGAGTAGCTGATTGGCAGGTTTTCAGTCAACTGAGAAATAGATGCACCTTGTCAATTAAGAGAGCTAAATCAAGCGCTATACCGGATTCTGCTGGTGATCCTATAACATTTTTGAAAACAATGAACAATTAACTGAAGCAAGGAAATTCCTCTTCCTCCCTACCTAAATAACTTTTGTCAGACTCTGGTCTCATCCAGAAAAACAATTGATAAGTAATGCCTTTAATCAGCATTCTGCAGGGTTATAATCTGAGAGAAATTGTGGTTTCGCTGACCCTGGTCAGATGGTCGACTACGCTTCTATCTCCCAGCCCCCAGTTGGCTCGTGGGAAATCAGTCAACTAGTAGCACATCTTTGTTTTCATTTTGACAATTTTCTACTTGTGATGTACTAGTCTGCTTGATCCAGGTCTATTGCAACTTTTGGCCCCCCTGATTCATTGACACATATGTTTAATCTGACTCTTGTCTCAGGTTTAGAAGGCAGCCCATGTGCTCCTTCTCCATAAAGGGGGTGACTCCTCCGACCAAGATAACTACCACCCAATATCAAAGCTATCTTGCCTTTACGATGTATTAGAGTCTCATGTCAACTCCTAGGAACATTTTTACCTTTTTATCTCATTATATTCTAAATGTGCCCCGATCTGGCTTTAGACCTGGTCATAGCAGTCTCAGCTGCTATGCTTGTCTTAGATGGTGTGATAAATTGCCTAGATCAGCAAAAAACACAGTGGGCCCTATTATGCACTTCATAAGTCTTAAGCAATAAGACGAGGCGGTAGATCTAAACTTAAGACGTGGAGGCGTGGTCAAGGCCACTTTGCTATTATGCGTGCGGTAGTGGGCGCCTAAGACCCGGCGCTAAGCCCAGAAATTAGTCATGGGTGTGTTTTGGGCGTCTTCTCAATCAACCCAATCAGCGTGCCAGGTGCCATTCCCTTTAAGAACCGGCTGCGTTAAGTCATAAGCGCTATGCTATTATGCAGTTCATAGGCGCTAGACTTCATGCACGTTTTGAAACACGAGCGCGGATGCGCAATCCGCGGAGGCGCGCTCGTGTTTCAAAACGTGCATGAAGTCTAGCGCCTAAGAACTTTTCAAACCACTTCTTAGCGCTAGGCGCAAAGTCAGATCGCATAATAGCAGGGGCGCCTAGCGCACTTCATTAACATATGAACACTCCCACAATGAGTAATATATGCACGGGAGTCTTACGTCTTATGTGTGGGCGCCTAGCGACACCTGCATAATAGCAGTAGCGCGTATGAAGCGCATAATAAGGGTGGCGGTAGGTCTTAACCTGGTGGTGCGTCTTAATTAAGACTTAAGACGGCAAGTTAAGAAGTGCATAATAGGGCCCAGTGTGTCTTAACTGATGGTGTTAAATCAGGTTTTCTGGACATAACAATGGGTGTCCCACAAGGATCGATTCTTGGACTGGTTCTTTTTACTATTTACATTAACAAAAATGGATTATCTGTAAATAATTGTTACATGCATCTATTATGCTGACTGTTGTATATGCTATTGCCCCCACGATTAACCAGGCTCTTTCTGAGCTAATGTCTGCATTCGCTGTCCTGTAATTTACCAAATCACAGAAACATTTATCTGTTTTATGCATATGTACTTTGGATGGTGCCCCCATTCAGCATGTCCCTGTTTATAAATACCCGAGCATTTGGTTTGACAAAGACTTAGAAACATACGGAGGAGCTTGTTAAAAAGCTAAGATTTAAGGTGAGCTTCTTACATAGGAATAGATCTTGCTTTTCCCTAAACAGCATAAAGCAATCAACCTTCATGCCAGTGCTTGATTATGCTGTTATCATCTACCAAAATGCAGCAACCACTACTCTTAAAACTTGGGATGCCATCTACCATAACACCATTTGCTTTATAGCAGGTGATAGTTTTAATACTGATCAATGGAACTTTATCAAAAGGTTGGCTGGACCTCATTAAGATTCTGTAGATCTCGTCATTGTTCCCTTTGTTGTGTATAAATCCCTACTGCATAAACTCAAACCATCTCCACTCAGATGCTGAGGTGAGAGGACACACAGTCTCTTTGCCAACCCTTCAAGGCAAATGGCACACTAAGAACTGTACTGGGGTCTGCTATTTGGGAATGCTCTATGCTAGTGTCGATGGTAGTCATGCTGTCAATTTGGTGAGAGAGCTCGACAGAATGGGCACACTGCCGTCCCTCTGTAATCTGGTTAGGTCATGCAGGATGAGAGTGTCCTCGGGGGCGGCTCTGTTAGATGGCTTACCTTGGCACCAGGCAGGCCTTCAAGCCCAGGCAGTCCCATAGGCCCGGGATCTCCCTGGAACACAAGATACACACAGTACAGAGCAGAGGTGAAATTAAGTGTGTATATGAACTAGAAGTGTTTTTCCTGTCCTTCATCAGACAGCTGTTTTTGTAAAGGGCTATAAAACATAAACACATACAGTACACACATACTGTATAGTACACACTTTACATTCCACTTCTATTCTGCTCCATAAGTGGATGAGTGTTGTATGGTATTCCCAGTTTGTGCTTACATCAATACACTTAGATAGAACTGTAAGGTACAGTAGCAACAGTAGGCTTTCAGTTTGACTTTTGAATGTTGCGCTGTGAATACAACAGCTATTCATTAGGATTCTTTAGGATTTACAATTGCAGATTCAAGCTGCAATAAGCCAGCTTAGTCAATGAAGGTCCTAAATGTGACAGCAGCTGGTAAAACCGTGAACATATCAAATGTTCAGACTTTTATTCAGAAAAATGTACATAAATTGCAACATTGTTGAAAATCAATGACACACTCGCTAACACACTCGTCAACTAACACAGCTTGTTTTGTGAGCCTGCTAACAATGTAAAGTAGTGTTATAGTTAACTGGATAGCTCACCGAATCCATTGCAATATTTTGGCTTGACTAGCGAGTGTGGTTTTCAACAACATTAACGTTTTTCAGAATAAAAGCCAAAACAATTTGATTGGTTGTTCCCGGTTTCACCAGCTGCCAATAACCATAAGACAAACATTCTACTTGCATGAATTTAAATTCTCTTCTTTTTTGGCCAGATATAAAGTGTTGCTATTTGTGCATTTAATCACACATTCCTTGAGAGATAGAGCATTTCAATCACATCAGTCTATTTTGTGTTTTTTCACACATTTTGTTGCTCTCCTGGCAACATGAATTGATTAACTGATCAGAGTCAGGTAGCCAAGACGTGACGCTAGAATTATAAGGTTCTATCTCCATTTTTGTCAAAATTGAGTTTTTTTTACATAATCTGATCCATTAGGTGTTTATTAATGCCTGTGTGGTGTTATTTTTAAAATGTTGACATATTTGAGTTAGTAATTCATAAAATACAAAGGTTCCATCTCACAGAACATAATGGAATGGAAACTTTGACACTCAATATCTCTGAACTGCCCTAAACGGAGATAGAACCTTATAATTCTAAACTCACGAAGAGCCATGGGCATCTCACTTGGGAAAATTACAATTGGACTTTCTACCGCTCTTAAAATAGAGACCCCTTCTATCGGCGTCATCTTGCTCAATATGCCATGGAGAAACGCTATTACACACTATATAGAGGGGCAACTCATGCTGACGTAGACGGATCGTGCAGGTAATTGTCACACATGTAGATTGTCATGAATAACCGAGTGTGGCTAAGGGGAGAGCAGGGCAGCCTGGGGATCAGCTGTGAGACGGATTGTGGCAATTCCGCCACAGCTCTGGGGCCCGCTCACGCAATTTATTCAAATGTCAAATTAACATCCCAGTGAAAAATTGCTCTGCAACAAAACAATAAAAAAATGCAATTGGCCCCACGAGGATGGAGAATTGAAGTTGATACCAGTGGAGTTGTATTGTTTCCATTCCTCAGTCAGTGGGGATTGTTTTGGGGGTTGTGCTCTGGGAGGGGGGGGGGGGGGGGGGTTGGGAATTACAGTAGATGTAGAGAGAGCAGGGAAGGTTCATGGGCTCCCACCGGCAAGACAATATGGCACAGCAATTAGATTCTGGCACGAGGTGTGATCATTCTTTTGTTGTGTGTTAGTCCTGTCATCTGTGTCTAAATGCTCAAGCTCGAGGGCGTGTCAACTTATGTTGAAGTGCACCGTAGAGACCGTGTTGGAAAGCGACCAACGAGCCTTGCCGGTCTGGTTAGTTGAAAAGCAGAAAACAGGCGTGAACACTTCTCCAAATCAACAGATCCAACTCACTGTGCTTCCCTCGTCTCCTTTGGGCCCCTTAAGAGAAGAAAAGATGGATTAGTCCTGTGGGAACCTACAGTATCACTGCTACAACACACTTACAGTACAGTATTTTGTTAACATATAAACCCACATTTAACTGGATTTGCAGAGATTTTAAGTTTTAATAGTAATTTTTAAATTATTATTATTATTAATTTGACTGTTGCTCAGTGTCATACACCATGGGAACAAGACTAAAATGAACGCATTGACATAATTACGAACTGTATACAACTGTAAACTGTTTACATAAAATCCCGAACCTGTTAATGTCTCCAGTATTGATATGCATTGTGGACGCAGTACAGAGTAGTGCACCCGTGAGAGATTCTGCCGTGCTTCTTATGGCTGCGTTCGTAAATTCGCTCTGAGAGCGCCGGAGCGCACACTGGGATCAATATCATAAAGGGACCAAGTAATTTTTATTGGACAAGAGGCATCCCATGAGTGCTGATCAGATTTCCAGAGCGGATTTACGAACGCAGCCTATGTATTGTGCAGGGGGGAGATTGGAGTGTCTCACTTTTTTGTCAACAGCTGATAAGTGTTTGTCAGTTCTCACGGACCCCTGCAGGGTTTATGAGGGAATGTCTTTCATACATTACACACCATCTGATAAGGTAGCGAGTTTGGGGAGCTGGTAAGCTAATCGTGTCAGTATACTGTGGCAGAGCGCAGAGCAGCACAGGCAGGTTTTTGGCCCGCTCTGCATTTCAATGATTCTGTACTTTCCCGGGGCTATCCAGGGTCACCTGTTTGAGAGTCAGCCTGCTCCTCAGTCTCCCCTCCAATGAACTCTCAAAATACATGACTGACTAGCAAGGGGTCTGGAAAGTAAGAGGATACCGTACCACCTCTTGTAAGGTGTGTTCTTCTGCTCTCAGCCTGGGTATATCAGCATATCTGAATGTACTATCTGTGTGGTTGTGTTACAGTACTGGTGCTGTACATTGGTTGTGTAACAGCGGTACCAGAGGGATAATCACACTTACCTGAGCACCAGGCGCCCCGGGATGTCCCAGAACAGCACCACCGCTCTATAAAATAAAATCACCACTCTGTAAATCATCATCATAACTGAACATGTCCTTAACACTAGAACAGCCGTGCCTTTTTACCTACTAAAAGAGCCGCCTCGGGGGTCAAACCCCCCTCTTTACAATGCTCAAGCTGCTACTTACACACAATGACCTTGTTGGCTTGTAAATTAGCATGCTTCCTACCATGAAAAATGGCAAAATAGCTTTATATTAGCTTATCCTGATGTGATTTTGATATTTGATCGAGTGCAAAGATATACATTTTTTTACTCATGGCTGTTCTAGTGTTAAATGATATCCATGACAAGAGGGCCATAATACCCTATATCAATCCTAGGTCAAAGTCCATCTACTTAACAACCAAAACATTTCCCCCTGTATGATGTGTATTAATTTATTTGAATTGTTTATTTGAGTAAGGACAGAGGCAATTCCATTGACACATTTAAATAAACAACAGTCAGATGCATTGCGCCATAACATTTTTATACACATTAGAAGACGTTAATTGAATGCGCCCGTCCCTAGATGGGCTAACTCGTGTCAGGGCGCTGACATGTGAACAGTCCTTACCTGGAGCTTGTATAGACTGCTCATCCCATTGCCCTCGAAAGGGACACCCTGAAAACACAATCATCACAGTAAGCCAGGCATCTCCTCACAGATCCCTGCCTCAGTGCCTGCATGTGTGTGTCCTCTGTGTGCTTATAGTCTTACAGAATACTGTACGTCCGGACCAATGTTACTCTACTGAGCCCTTAAACGCTACACGAGGGAGATCAATAGCCGAGCTGCCTGGTGATCATAAAAAGAACGAGCCGTCAAGCGTGTTTACCCCCCCTCTGAGATACAGTGGCCTCTTTCAGGATTCAAATAGTACTGTATCTCTGAGAAACACCACATTGATTTAGAGAGAATGGAAAGCTTTCTGGTGGAGAAGTCGAAAGTCTAGATCGCTCCGGGACTCGGGAGTGTACAGACGAGCGGAAGTTTTTTTTAGGTCAATAATGGATCTGAGGTGAGTGGTAGTTGTAAATGGAGGAAAAGAGACAAGGGTTCTCATTTAGAGGCAAGTGGACGGCTGTGCCCTTTCCCAGCCAGTGAGCCATCCCCTGTCCTCACTGGGGGAGGGGGGGGTGCATGGTGGGTTCAAGAGGATGCCGGATGAATTAAAGATTTGCCTTTGAAAGTGCTAACTCACTAGCCCTTTAAAGGGAGGGGAATGGGATTGACGGCTTGCCTGGGGTTCCACAATCTTACTGTGTCTGTACTGATTTCATCAGATCTCCAGCATGGGTTTGATGTCCGGCAATGCTAAATGCTGCAAGACTGAGCAAAACTAAGTGTACTGATTTTCATATACACATATGAGGTTGTGGCCCTAAGCTTTGCTTGATCTGTGCTTACAATAAACAGTACATTTCAAAATAAACCAAAAACCCTTGTCTGATGTAGATAAAAGCCATACCATAAAGGTTGAGCAGAGTGGGAGAGAGTTTTAATGTTGTGAAGTTTTCAATTTTTCTAAAACAGAATGACTGATCATAAGACAACAAGAGTTTGTAACATTTCCTAAAACTAGAAGAACATGTTGCTCATGTCGACTAACAGTGGACTGTATCAGAAACGGGTCATTTCAGAACACTTGCAAAAGGCTTTGATGAGTTCTTAATGAGTATTCGGTTGTTAAGTCGTGACGTGTTTCCGGGTCCAACGTTGGCTGAGGCGCTCTCTTCGAAATGCCTCAGTAATAATAATAATTCATTATATTTATATAGCGCTTTTCCGAGGCTCAAAGACGCTGGCAATAATGTGGAAAACGGGAAAGTGCTGTGTCCCTTGTATGAATAGATCCGAGTCTAAAAAAACTATTGAACTGTCATTCTACCGCTGTAGTACACTGGTACTATGGTGCGGGGAATTTCTGGTTTGGACCCGGAAATTGCTAAACGTCACGTTTGACGTCAGACTTAACAACCGAATTGTATCATGTGCCATGTAGCACTTGGTGGTGAGACCCCCTGAGGTGAACTTACAGGGGGGCCTGGTAGTCCTGGTCTGCCCGCGGCGCCTTCACTACCCTGCGGGGAACACACAGGGAAAAGACCATGATGTATGGGGGATGGGATTTTCATTTAACCCAGTAAGATCACTCCATGTTGGACATAATGGTGAAAATGGCCTTACATGACATGATTGATAATGTAATGTAATGTTATAATAGACGTATTTCAGAGGAATGAAATTCTGGCACCTTTGAACTGGCACTCAAAATGCTACGGTACTTATTTCTCGTAATGCGTGCCTTTCACATAAAGTACCACATTATGTCTGTTCCCTGTGATCGATAAATAAGTCACAAGCCACTGTTTTCATGAAAATACCGTATCAGTAGAGCTTTGAGCACATCAGGGTTCATGTTCCTGAAATGGCTTTATGAATGAATCATGGTCCTGTATGCATATTAGTCTATGTATAGAACACAACAAGACATATGGATATACTGTAGTAGGCCTGTATACTGAAAGACGTATGATGACTACATGAAACATGAAAGAGTGTACATCAGTCTATGTATAGAACACAAAAGATATACAATATATGCATGCATATTACTGTGTAGTACATACACACGTGTGTCAAAGGGACACATTTATGAAGAACAGTGCTTACTCTCTCTCCTTTTGCTCCGGTTCCCATTGGTCCAGGTCTCCCCATGACACCCTGTGAATAAAAACCAAGTCCAACCATGAACTTTGACCATCATGCAGAACAGAACAGAACAACAAAAAAGATTGAGGGAGAGATTTAACACAATGGGTGAATCCCAATTCACCACTCCGGCTCCGTTTTCACCCCTCCGGCTCCGTTTTCACCCCTCCGGCTCCGTTTTGCGCGTTCACGTGTAGCCGTAGTGGCGTCCCAATTCATTACTCATTTAGGGTTAGGGATAGGGTTAGGGTTTTCCATGGCTCCGTTTGGAGAAAATCTTGACCCTCGTTCGATTCGGAACTTTTTCTGGAATTACTTGTAATTCTCTCGGTTCTCTCGACACCTGTCAGTCACCTACTGGTATATCATGAACTCTCTCTAAGGCGCATGCGCTGTCCTGACTATGAATTAACCCATTCATTACACTACGGATGACGTCGTGAAGGGTTGTCCCATTTCCCCCGGGGAACTACTACGGCTATGGCTCCAAAACGAGTGACTCCAAAACGAGTGACTCCAAAACGAGTGACTCCAAAACGAGCCGAAGTGGTAGAAAAGAGAATCGGGATTGGGCCAAGGAAACAGTGTGAGTGAATCTCAGCATGTCATCATGAAAAATATCAGTCACATGGCTCCACACATGCAATACAACTAGGAATGGTTAGGAGTCAGGTGGATTTCCTTACAGGGGCCCCAGTACGACCTGTTGCACCTGGAAATCCTGGGACTCCAGGAGAACCCTTGGAGAGATCATAAGAATTAGAAAACATACAAAAATATGTATCAACTTTTTTATATGATATATTATATTTGTATATTGTATCAACATACACTGGGACGTTAAACAATAACATGGAGCATACATGTACAGGGACTGCAGGGAGTACTGTAGACATCATACAGTATCAGTAATATTTGGGATCAGAGGAACGTTACCCACCTCATCTCCTTTGTCTCCTATCGGTCCAGCGAATCCTCTCTCTCCTTTCACTCCCTAGAGCAGTTATAAAACAGTCAAAGCAAGTTTCATTCTGCATCAAAGTTTCATGTGTTTGTGAACTCAGTGTAACTTTATACAGTAAGTTCTCCAAACAAACATTTAATGGCTTTGAAATGAACAGCAAATTGTTTCTTATGGTGCATTTTCCTACACACACATACAATAAATAAACAATTACAATATTTACAACACTGCATCCATGGCAACGGCTTAGGCAGCCGGCATCTCTGATACTCACAGAACTAGGTTTTGACTGGGTTACGATTCCACAGACAATCACAGCTATTAGTGTGGTAAAAATAAATATTCCACCGAAATTCAATTGAGAAAATGATTAATAACCTTAATAATTAACCATTAATAACCTTGACAATAACTATTATCCTCAGGCATAAAACAGGCTACTAACATTCTGGTTATTGTCTTCTCTAATTCACTTTGGCAATGTTGAAAAGGATGAATTACTTGAATTACTTGAATTACTAAAGTAATATGACATTTATGGTATAATAAAAGCATGTGTAGAGTAAGATCATCAGTACTATCGTGTACTTGTTTACCTTTGGACCCTCTTTCCCTGGATTACCAAAAGGGCCTCGCACACCTGGATCCCCCTGTTTAGAATAGATGGATCCGCACGCACATGCACACACACACACACACACACACACACACACACACACACACACGCACACACGCACACACACACACACGCACGCACACACGCACACACACACACACACACACACACGCACGCACGCACACACACACACACACACGCACACACACACACACACACACACACACACACGCACACACACGCACACACTCACACACGCACACACACGCACACACGCACACACACACACACACACACACACACGCACACACACACACGCACGCACGCACGCACACACACACACACACACACACACACACACACACACACGCACACACACACACACACACAAACACAAAATGTTCTTCAAAACAAATATATCATGGCAAGATAAACGATAACATCAATGTGTGGCCCAAATTGAAGTGACAACATTATGTAAGGACAGGACCTTCTCTCCCTCCATGCCTTCCATCCCATGCGCTCCGGGGGATCCCTTCTCTCCCTTCTGCCCGGGCAGCCCTGGCACTCTGGTCTGGCAGACACTGCAGGCGTTCTGGCAACGCACAGAGGGGCAAGAGGCAAGTTGTGACATGGATGAGATATCATCAATGAGTCAGGGCAGCGCATTTGCTACCTTTGTTATTGCATATCCCCTGGGTGGAGGACAATACACTGGCTGACACAAAATGTCCTCCAAATGGTTCTGCAAGCAAGGTTGAAGTAATGCGATCCCACTAAGAGCAGGACTCATCTAGGTGAATAAGTGAACTCTGGCAAACTCAGTGACATTGACTCAGTATTTAGTGTGGACTGAGGCAAACCTCAAATATCATAGTCTCTTATCCAATTAGAGATCAGTAGTGCCTACAATTCACTCACTAGGAGTCATTTACAGCATAAGCAGAGCTATAAGGTATGTATGCAAATTATGAGTCTGGGACATGATCATTGTAATTATTAAGCAGAACGTTATCTGCTCTTCCTTTTGAGGTCTGAGAACATTAAAGCAGCATAATGAAAGGTTTCAAATACGGGGGTATTATTGGGGTAGCTGTGTGCTATTTCACATTTTGTGCAAATTCTCTCTTATTGAATCTGAATCTGACGAGGGATGTAGAGTGTAGAGTGTAGAGTGTAACTGAACTCAGTGATGTACTAAGGAAATACATAAAGAAGAGCCTCAGTTTCCTCTATTTACAGGCTTTTAACACATTATACATGACTACTAGGGTGGGTGACAAATAAGCTTTCTATAAAGATACATAATGGGAGTTTATTTTATATCTGGATTGATCTTTTTAACAAAAAAAATTAATTGCTCATCTTGTATGGAGGTAGATGTGTGTCTCAATGTTGCAATAAAAAAAAAGTTGCAGTATTTTGAAATCTATTTTTGCTGCATTGCCCCCCTTTGCTCAGGCTGTCATGTTGGGCCATTACTAGAGGGTAAAATTTCTGTCTTTGTTGAGAGAAAAACTTTTGAGACAAACAACACGGCTAAAGATATGCAATCAAATATTACACAGCTGTAAACGTTTTGTGAAGAAAAAATATTTGCAACGTTTTTTATTTGGGTTTAAAATCTTTTTTGGCGGGGTTTACATTGATTTTTTTACGGTTTCAAAGTAATTTTTTGGGGTTGCAGACCAGGTTGCCTGGTCTTTTGTTTGCACTTTTGACCCCATATGTGACACGGTTTGATGAAAAGGTCCTCATATCAGGAATTGTGAAACCTGGCAATTGACTTTACAAGTCAACCCATTATCTACCTGAAATGTGGCTGTGAATACTCTGAGGCCGGATTTCTCTGCTCACTGATTTGGGGGGTATCAACATTAAAATATGCGAAAGTTCTTCAACTTGTTTCAGATGTCAATGTATGACACATCGTTTGAAAGCTTACAATCTACCCTTTCATAACCTGAGCAAACTGTTGTTAAAAATAATTGCTTGCAAAAGTATTTTTTTGATTGCAAATTGTTTTGTGTGATTGCAACATGAAGACCCAAATCTACCACCATACTCTTGTCATCAAGTTGGCTCATGTAAAGCCTTATTGTAAACATCCATACAGCCTTTGAACAGCTAGAATGCTGGAAACGTTTGTCATTTAAGTGAGCTTCCTTTTTGTCTGGTGCAATAAAAATGCCCTTTCTGAGACTGTCATGCTTCAAGTCCTCCATTTAAGCAGATTCCCATCAAGCAACTGTGTCTGCACCCAGCAGAGGATATGACCCCCTCTGACTCCTCTCTTCTCTCTACTTCATCACCGAGCTCAGTGAATCAAGGCGTCTCCAAGCCTGCAACAAAACCACATACTGGTATTTCTTGTAAATACATCATATGTGGCCACCTTTCCCCATTTATCTGGTGAATCATTGCAGCAGTGTTGAAGCAGTGTTTCATTATGCCAGAGTGGAGGAGATGGAAGAGAAGGAATGTCTCCCCTGGACCTTGTTACAAGGTTGAAAAGTGAACAAGCATCAGGGAAAATAAGAAATGCTTTACATTGGCATTCTTGAGCGATATGAGGAATTCATATAATGTACATTTCTTTTACCTTTTCTAACCACAGTATCCCCAGTATCCTGATGGGGGCACTCCAGAGCTTTTGCCAGTAATACTGTATCTAGTAACTGATATTCATTTGGTTCAAAAGTTAAGTGCAAAAGTAAATCCAAGGATAATTGTGTACAGTACCAAACATAACTTTATATGTGTTTATATACGTTTCCTCACCTGTAGTCAATGTTGTTATGATGTCCTATGATGACAGTAAAAGCGATAAATAATCATCTATTCTTATCCAATGGATAATAGTAGCTAGACCTTTTCTTCTTATTTCTTCAAGAGTAAATCTTTCTGCAAATGCCTGATCGCAGACTGAATGGTTAAATTACTATTTATTATTATAACGATAATCAAATACCCCAAATCCTAATGGGATTGCCAATGACTGCATTATGCATTGTGTGTATGTCGTATGTGTTGCTGCCTTTCAGCACATCTATAAAACCTGATTGAATTGTGTTTTGTGTTTCATTCAATACTAAAAAACAAAACAAAAATACCTTGAGTAAAGCACCCATATCTCCAAGAATAGGCAGGGCAGTCTGTTGAAGAGAAACATTGTCAATGTGAAACTCTGACAACCATACACGACATTACATTTAATTGATGTTTAATTGATGTTAATTATTTAAGCTATATTCTTCTTTCAGGTCATTGAACCATATAATTCTATTCTACTCTAGCAAAACACATTAAATCATCTCCTGTGCTTTCAGTAAGATTCAAAATAGTGGTTGTCTGTGGTTACATGGCAGGCATTAGACAACTTGATCCTCCAGCAATATAAGGGTGCTTACTTACTGGTTCACCTGGGGGTCCGGCAGGGCCTTGGGGGCCTTCTCGACCAGCGGAGCCCTGTAAATGAGAGACAGAGAGAAGAGCTAATGATACCCCCAGCTATCACCCAGCCATGACACTGAGGAGACATGCGGCGCTGCACCCCTTAGCCCATGGTTTGACATTCATCTCGTTTGTAGGGACATGTCCAGGAACTGTGACACACTGCACTTCCTCATGCAGGGGGGGGCGGAGGGGGGGGGGGGTAGACAACATTCCTTCGGAACATGCTTTCTCTTTTATCTGCTGATGTCTCTGTCTCCCTGCTGCGAGAGAGCGGAGGAGTGAGCCAGGCAGAGGGATGGAAGTAGAGCAGAGAAGAAGAAAGAAGGATTGATCCCACTCACCTCTCTCCCTGGGACTCCAGCAGGGCCTGTAAAACCTGGGGGTCCACGAAAGCCCTGGAATACACCACACCAGAACACACCCCAATGACTTTATACCTCAACTCTAAATCCATTCGAGTTAACCTTCAAACAGAACTCTGAAATACGAATGATACGATGTATCATTTATTCAATCATAAAATGTACTGTATACTGCAATATCATTGGAATCAAATAAATGGACAAGAAAATGCAGGTTTTTATGTAAATCTTGAGAGTGGTATTTTTCCACATAGCCTACCTCGATCCCGGGCTCCCCAAGGTGTCCTTTGGGGCCCTAATAACACATCACATGTTGTTAACACCAACAGCTCTCCAGCACACAATCCAATAATTACATTTGGTAGTCGTCCTTAGACATCCTTCGCTCTATTGATTGCATGAATCCAACAACCCTGACACTGTTCTCTTTCAGTCAACTCGGTTAGACCCCTATTCAACAAAGCCTAGTACAGCTGGCCAGTGATGTTTGATAGCCCCACCTATCACCACTCTTCACTCTCTGACTGTACTACTGTGTACTGTAGTTGTATTCTTGTAGCTAGCTACACACTAACTTAACTGTTCTACTGAGAAGCCTATGATTCTCCTGAAATCCTACAGTTCATCATTCTAAAGAAGATTATCAAATAAGTTATCAGCCAACTTCACTGGTTTTAACCTTGCAAGCACCTCAGTTGTAGGCCTAACTCTCTGAACTAGCAGGCTAACATGAGAACGTCTGTAGCTAGCTTGTGTGCTTGCAATTCTATTGAATTGTTTGAACCCCTGCTAGCTCGATGGTAATTCTTTAAGTTTAACTGTCTAGGTCCCTCATGTAGGCTATTGCTAGCATGTGGATGGTTTGCATATTTGTTGTTATTATGACCTGAGCATGCAGCTCATCTGACAGTTGCTAGCTCCTTTTTCCTTGTGTGAACAGGGCTAGCACCAACATGGCAAGCTACCTGTTGCGCTCAGGCATGCTAGCCGTCTCCATCATCTTAGTGAGGCTTCATTGCTGCACTATTTTGGTGTGTGGGTGAGAGCTTTCTCTCTAGGTGTTACTCATTTTGGTTGTTGCCCTGGCTAAGGCGTAGAGTGTGTGTGTCAACTTCCCTCATTACCACTGTGTCCTGTTTTCTCTCACACAAAACATGACTCTGGTTTTGACCAGATCCAGGAGATGCCCACTTTAGAGTGGATGTGGTCGTGCCGGACTCACACAAAGTCTGGCCGCCGTGCCTTTAATTTAATCCACACACACACCGACTCATTCTGCGAGCTATGTGCTCTGCTGGATACTGAGGTTCTTGCTGAGTCAGGTACGTGGAGCGTATCGCTGGTGCAGCCCCGCAGCCCTCCTCTAGAGACGGCCCCTTCGACTCTTCCTCCATTGCCTAACCAGCCGCAGGCCCCAGCTCAGCTAGCAAACTATTTAGCTGTTCCTCCAACACTGAGTTTCTCTGCAAGGTGGCCCCCATCCGTGGATCAGTGTTTACCTATCCTCAGACTGAGTGGCCTTCCTTGCCCCCTCGCAACGGTCAACCACAAAGACACAGAATAGCACATTTGTTTGTTTGTTTGTTTGTGGGAGTGTCTTACGTATACCTTACTCTGTCATTTGGTCTGTCCCTGGCCCGAAGGACATTAACACAGTGTGTCAAAGCTGCCACAGCAAGGGGCATTCGGATCTCTTATTCTAGACAAATATGGACCACAATAAAAATACCACTGTACTCACCATGGGTCCTTCAACACCCAGTTCGCCTTTCTCCCCTGGGTCTCCTGGTACCCCAGGAACACCCCTCTCTCCCTGACAAAACAAACAAAGGTAGAATGAGAGGTTATACTGTAGGAGCTGTTAGGCAGTAACATCACCAATCTGACCGAACACATATCCGTGAAATGGGTTAATTCAGTGTATGGGTAGAGCAGTTCATGAGATGTTTGCAAAAGTAGATTGTTGCTACTGGGAATCACTGATCTATCTGGAGAATACTGCAGGTGGTGGTGTGCTGCTTCAGCCCTGTTCTCCTACCTTTGGCCCCCGTGATCCTCTGGGTCCTGACGCACCCTCACCCTGCAGAACAGGAGGAACACTGTGATCAGAATGAGTCTCAAAACTAGGGTTGCAAAAAAACTTTTCATGGAAACATGGGCCTGGGTACAAAAAACAAACAGCACAGCATGTTGTGTTCTGAATTGGTGGAAATTACAGGACATTACATGGCTATTTGGAGAATTACAGGTACTTGCAGAAAGGTTTAGTGGAAACACTTTAGCGAGTGAATGAGAGAAATTGCTTTCCGCTGTCCATACCTGGCCCATCATCTTGAAAAGAGTGAAAGTGTCTAGTAAATGAGCTGTGAAACCAAAATAAAAGCGCATGTCAGACTACTGCGAGTGAGCGACAGAAATATAAACAAAGCGGAAAAGAAACTACTTTACTAATAAATACTAATGCTTGATAAAGGGAATTATGTTATTGGCCATTTGGCCTTCATCATGCATCTTGAGTGTTCACAGTCTAATTACTAATGTATCTTTTTATTTTATTATTTTCTTTTACAGGGGAAACACACTGAGAGGGGAATAGCATATACAGTATTGGAAAGAGGAAGCATGTTATCTTCTTTTAGCTCTATACTCTATACTCTAAAAATTACTTTTTTGAACCCTTTTTATACATAGTATTGGAACACTACCAAAAGTACTGGAAAATTAGCTTGACACGTCTTTCTGATTAGTATACGGTGTGTTGGGGCGCTTAGGTGGCGTAGTGGGTTAAGCGTCGACCATGTAACCGCAGGGTTCCCGGTTTGATTCCGTCCGCGGACATGTCCTGCATGTAATCACTTCTCTCTCTCTCTCTCACCCATCCTTCCTGTCATAATTTCTACTGTATCAAAACATTTAAAAAAATAAATGCTGTATTTAAAAAAGACGATATGAAAAAAAAAGAAAAAAAGAAAAGTATACGGTGTGTTCCGTCACCTCATTTGTGCAATCATAAGAGAGCTGTCAATGTCTAGTATGCTGTCAATGAGCTGTCCATGTTCTAGACCCTAGAACACTCTCCAGGAGGTAGGCGTAAATACACGCAGAGGTCTGGAAAACGATTTTGTATGATTGCAAGAGGAAAGATTGGAGACCTGCCCAACATTTACAGCTTACCACTTTATCTGTGAAACATGCTTTGATTATGTTACTGCTGACAGCAGTGTACAGAAAACATTGTGTCGGCTCGAGTACAAACACATGCCTCTAAATCCATTGGAGATGGCTCTTCATCATACAGTAAGACAATGGCCCCAAACATACTGCCATAGCAACAAATACTTTTTCAGGCCCAAAAAGCGGAAAGTTCTTGACTGTCAAAGTGACTGATAATATTTTAGGCAAAAAGACCTCAAAACAAACTGACAGGATCAGTTTACCACCCTACAGGCCTGGCAAAGCATCACCAGAGAATATATCCAGTGTCTGGTGGGGTCAATGGGTCACAGACTACAGACAACAGTTATTGCAACAAAGTGTTGTCAATCAAATACTAAACATGAGTACTTGTTTTTAAATCGTTTTTATAATACTACCTCTGCACACGCTGTAACCTATCACTGCCATTCTTGTTCTATTAATGGTGTGCCCTTATATCACTATTTGCACTTTTGGTTGGATACTAAACTGCATTTCATTGTATAGTACTTGTACTGTGAGATGACAATAAAGTTGAATCTAATCTTATGTAATCTAATGGTCAGCCAAACCACTGTTTCTCTGAAACATTAAATGCTGATTAAAAGCATTGCTTATCTATTTCTCAGTAATTAGGTCAGTGTGATTAGGTGTAGGTAGGGGGAAGATAGACTAGAGTAGGACCGTAGTAGACTAGTATGCAAGTCACGCTTCACGGTATGGTAGTGGGTGTTGAGTGGGTAGTGGGTGTCCTCCTGCTGTTGGCTGCCTTGTTAACTGTTGTGCCATGGATGTTTTTGCAGTTTTCCCTGATCCTCTGAGGACTGCTGGATAGCTGTGCTGGTCCTGCTGTGGGGCTACATGGAGGGGAGGGGGGCCAGCTCTGGGCTGGTGGTCTAGACTTGGCTGGTTGCCATGGTTGGGGTGGAAGTCTGCCCTGTGATGGTCTGCCCTGTGGTAGTGAACCCAGCATGATCCTGTCTTGTAGACACGTTTATCTTGTGAGAGTGGGGTCTGTGTTGCAGGGGAGTGGTGAGTCGTCATGCTGGGGTGGTCTTCCCTGATGAATTTGCTATTTGAGTCAATGGACCTATCGCAAAGCCACGCCCCCTTTGAAAACTCGGACAAACAAACAACGCTTCACTGAGAGTGACTGACTGACCGACCGTGACTGAATGACATTACAATTACTTACATGGCGGGAGTTGGCAAATTTCTGATTTCTGATTTACCACAGCAAGTAATAGACATGTTTTTTTAAAGATAAGACAAGAATATTTTGTTTAGAAGCTTTTCACCATCAGATATTACCGAGTTGTTTGTCCGAGTTTTCTGCCTGTAGTGACTTTTGCTGTGATATGATTGGACAATTTCTATTTTGGGGCGTGGCTTAGCGATAGGTCAATTAGGATAACCATTTCTGTGTCATTCACCAGGTTTCTGGGTTTGAGGGGGGTCAGTGTGGTGGGTGTTTGAGGAGCTGCATTTGTTGCCTCAGACTCTCCATGGACTGGTCTCTGTGAAGCACCTCCCTTAGTGGTGCCTCATCATAGCATTTTTGACCTCCTTCAGCTCTCTGGTCAGGATGTGCTTGTCCTATGTTGGATGTGCTTTCAGCTGGTGTCTGGCTGAGCTGGTCCCTGAGGAGTTCTGCGTCTGTGGTTGGGGTGAGGAGGGTAAGAAGCTGCTCCTTCAGCTCGGTGAGCTCCACCTACAGTAAGCAGACGCTGTTCCTTAATTGGATGATGGTGGTGTTCTCTAAAAGCTTTCGCCCCATGCAGACTTTCTTTGTGGCATGGATAAATTGCTGACATACTGCTGCGTGCCACTCACCATTGTCCTTTGTATAAAACTGCAGATTTGGTATGGTTACGCCCTTGGGATACATGGGTTATCCCTCTGTACATTTACCTGCCATTGTTTACTTTTTAAAACTAAATCTTCATCTTCAGCTTTTTATTAAAACATTTTTTTGGGGAGGGGGGTTCTTCAGAGTTTCATCAAACTTGATGATATTTGACTTCGATACATTAGATACATTTTATTATTTGTCATTTTTTCCTTTTAACAACAAAACCGTATTATACAGGACCCCCTTTAGACCGACCAAGTCAACCCCAGAGTGGTATATTAGAAGAGTGGTGCCAATGGAATGACTGGAGACTTCAAATATCCCTTCCTGATTAACATAGATTTTTTTTTAATGGACTAAGTGATTAGCTAATCAACAATAAATGAAGGTTTTATTTGCAATGCAATCAACTTGTCCGTCAATTGTTGGAATTTTGTATTTTTTGCTCTAGGCACATGGTCGGCCATAGTCGGCGCCCCTGGAGCAATTAGGGATTAAGTGCCTTGCTCAAGCATATGCAGCTCCCTCCTTAGGCAGGGATCAAACCAGCTGATTGCTTCTGATTGCTAGCCAGCCTATCTAACCTCTAGGGCTACCGCCACCCCCAATGCCTCACAATGCCTGAGAGGCTGTGATTTATCGTCAATATGTATCACGGCTTGGTGAAAAGGTCTGCATGTTGGGATGGGAAGGAACTACACAAGTCCCACTAGATGCATTATGGACTATAATGATAAATGCATACACACAGACACAACATAATTATTGTTTCCTTTTGTCATTTTTTCCATTGCCATTTTGTTTTCTCTTGCTGCTGCAATGTCGACTGAAACTGAAGCCATACACATTTTACTCTCTTGTAGCTACTTGTATAATGGGATGTAATAAACTGTGGGCACACGTGGCAATAATCATGAATCTTGAATTATTATTATTATTATTATTATTATTATTATTATTATTTAGCAATTTAAATGTGTCAGCCCTGCGAGTTTGTTTCCTGAGGGTTAGCTGACAACTCCACTGACAGATGACAGGTAGATAATGGCAGGTAGTGTAATGGGGTAGTGGTTGTCCTGGGGTAGTGGTTGGGGGTGGAGTTAACCAGCTATTGTTCCCACCCATTACCTGCTGGTGAAAAGTGTCTGTGAAAACTTTGAGGCTGAACTTCTCGGTTCGTTGATTTGGGGGGTATCAACATTCAAATATGCATAACTTCATCAACTTGTTTCAGAAAGCATACAATCTGCCCTTTCATAATCTGGAAAAAACTGAAAAATGACATTGCCCTACTTGGGGACCCTTTCATCAGACCCTGTCACATTGTCACAGGTGGGGTAATGTTGGCTCGGTAATTTCCTCACATGGTTTCTCCTACGACTGCTACGCAGATGACACTCAACTCTTCCTCTCTTTCCCTCCCTCTGACTCACAGGTGGCAATATGTGTCTCTGCGTGTCTTGCAGACATTTCTGTCATTTCTGCTTGGATGTCAACCCATCACCTCAAGCTCAACCTTAACAAGACTTAACTGAGCTTCCTCCCTGGGAAAGCCTGCCCTCTCCAAGACTTCTCCATTACAGTAGAGAACTCTACAGTGACCTACCAGACAGCCAAGCACCTTGGGGTGGTCCTTGACAACCACTTATCCTGTGCGGCGAACATCACAGCGACAGCACGCTCCTGCACTTGGTTCAGACACTTGTCATATCCTGCCTTGACTACTGCAATGCAGTATTTCCAATAAATTCCCTACATTTTGCAACCCTACTCACAACCAAGACTACATACAGCAATGCACTTGAGAACGAGGTTCAGACAAAAACACAGCTCAAATGGGGATATTGAATCTCTCTAAACCACAACCGACAGTGCAAACAGTCTGAATGCAGGCGTTGCATCACAAGCTGTTCGATACTCTTTTACAAAATGTGTAATAGTTTCTATGTGAAGTGAGACCAATAATGCCACGCCACACAGAAAAGCCTTGATTGGGATTGGGGATACTGTAAGCATTATTTACTGTACACCTCTGATGGGAAATTGATTTCTGTGGTCAGCATGTATTAGTGCTACAAGTAGGTCGTGCACTGCACAATGTAAATGAGCTTGTCCCAAAGTTTGCCTCCAGCTAATGCAGCAGTTTTAGAGAGGAAGTTACAGTACCCTTCCCTTCATGAAAACGCGTGGAGAGCAAATACATTTGCAATAGGTGAGGTAACAATAAGGAAGGCAATACAGACTAAGACAAATTACCTGTAATGGACTGACATCCATAACTGCCTTATGTTCAGCAAAGCTACATTCTGCAGGCTCTCAGTCTCCACTCACACACAAATTAAATTATTCGGGGATATTGCAATTGAGTGCAGAAAAAGTAATGAAAACATTTTCTGTTTGATCATCTAGTTATGTGTGCAGGCCAGGCAGACAATGCAAGTGATGATTTGAAGTGCTTAAGCATGCGTAGTAAGGCCAGAGGGGTAATATTATCCGCTAACATCATTACACACACTCAATGTAACAGCAATCGAGCGTTGATGTTCAACAGTCAAAGTACAACAGGGTATTTTTCAAATCTAACCGGCTGTTGCCGTAATATGGGTGACTGCCCAAATTTCCTTCTATTTAGGAAAGAGCATGACTTTAGAAAGCCATTTTTCAGACATCCATTTTTCAGAGACCCATACTTGCAGGGAGCAATTTTAATGGTTTCTCTCTCCCTCTCTCTCTGAACGGCTCCCTCCAGTCAGGGCACAGGAGATGAGAACCTTGTGCTCTGTTGTGGTAGCCGTGGAGCAGAGACATCTGAGAGAGTGAACAGGAGAGCAGAACGCCCACGGCCCAGCTGTACACCTGGCACCCTGGCCTCCTCTGCCCACTGCACCCATTTCACACTTTCCTTCACAGAGCCAGCACAGTTAAAAAGAGGTTTTAAATACTTCTGCCTGAGCCTATTTGCATTCAACCTTTTCCACTTTTACTCTGCTCAACTGAACACGTTAGCTCCGGCTTGATGAGTAGTTCCGCTGTCATGCTTAATGTGCAGTTTAGCACTTCCGTGTACAAACAAACATGATTGCTCTAGCCTGAGAGCAATTGCTGGTGATCTGTCATCACAGCTTGCGAGGGGCAAAGCATCGTCAACCAAGACTGCACCCTGTGTTGCTGAGCTCTGGTGGTGGTAGGTGAGTCTGTAATGAACACTTCTATATGCAAAGCCGGGCCCATAAAACAGAGTGCCTCGATAGCTTTAAGTCCCAAAATGTGGGTGGATAGGCCATTACCCAAGCTGGTGTTATTGAATGGTGGATTACTTAATAGCATTGCATCACCATGATGTAAGGGCAGCTAAGGGACGCTGTTTCTGCCAACATGCTTATTGCTGTCCCAGCTGTTTACAACTTTTAGTGTGTGTGTGTGTGTGTGTGTGTGTGTGTGTGTGTGTGTGTGTGTGTGTGTGTGTATGTGTGTGTGTGTGTGTGTGTGTCAGTGAAACATTCTGTACATTCAACAACCTGAAAAATACTTGCTGGGTGGTTTGTGCTAAATCTGAACAAAATCAGTTACGTGTATGTACAATCCTGAACACACAGGAGATACAGTCAACATATGGGGAGAACGGTTGTCTGATTGTGGTGTAGAATGAAGACACAGTAAGACAGCCAGCAAGGTCACATAAAGGGTTACAAGGGTGCCCTCTCTATCTAGTACGCACCGCGTTTCCAGGTCCAGGCTCTGCAGGCTCCCCCTTGGGTCCGGGCGGGCCCTGGGGCCCAATCACTCCACCAGAATCACCCTAGAAAACAAACAGAGAGACAGCTGTGACTCAGAGGTCCCACTGCCCAGGGCCCCCACCGGTGACAGATCGGCCCCGTCATCTCTACGGGGTGGAGGGCTCTGAGTGACACAGACACGCAGGGGGGAAGCAGGGGGTGTCAGAAGGGTAAAAAGCGGGGCAGCTGCCACTCACCCGGAATCATTTCACACAACAACAGGGGTAAACCCTGGGTCTGTGAGAGCAGCAAGTGTTTTACCATCTGTCTGCTCTCTGTATCTGTTTCCTTATCAGAGGGGGCTGTGAGTGTTGACTGAGAGCAGAGATCTCCGTGCAGACTGTACAAGGCCCAAACTGTACACCAGCAGTAGGAGAATTACCAAAACAACAGCTAAAACATCATTGACTCACATTCACATTCACAGAGTCACACACACTCACCGAACACTTTATAGGGAACACTATGCTAATACTGGGTAGGGCTGGGTAGGGCTCTCAAAACAGCCTCAATTCTTCGTGGCATTGATTCCACAAGATGTTGGAAACATTCCTCTGAGATTCTGGTCCATGGTGACATGATTGCGTCACACTATTCCTGCACTTCTTTCAGGTGCACTTTCAAGCTGTGAATCTCCCATCCTATCACATCCCAAAGGTGTTCTCTTGGATTCCGCACACCCAAAGGGTGCCAAGAAAACATTACCCACACCGTTACAACACCTGAATGAATGAGAATGTGTACAGGTGTTCCTAATAAGGTGTCCAGTGAGTGTATACCGTACTGTGTGGAACACCATATGGATTGAATAGCCCCATCCTTTCAATGTGATTGCACAGGAAACACACACTGCACACTGCAGGAAGTTGAAGGACAGTCATGGCAGGTGTATCTTCCCCAGCCATGGAGCTGAGTAACTTCACTAAGAGGCACTGCTGTGCACTTCCTCAAACAGTACATTACTTTATCTTACAACACTTTTATCACCTCTCTGTAAAGTGTTCTGTGCCAGTCCTACTAAAGCCTATTCTCCTGTAATTGTCAGTGCAACAGTGTAAAAGTCAAACATCAAAACCGAAGTTACTATAGAACTTGACAGACATGGCAGAAGCTGTGAGTGAAGATGGCACACACAGTCAGAATGTAAAAGGCATCTCCTCGAGTTTCCTAGCACCCCTCAACCTGTGAAGAGACATCATTGCTGAATATCTTGTTCTTTAAAAAAGGTGAAAAGTCGATTTGAAGTCTACCTTCTCTCCTTTCAGCCCGTCTCTCCCAGGTACCGCGGGGTCTCCAGACGGGCCCTGTAAATAGTGGAGAAAAGAGAGACATCTATCACCAAGCCTTCATTTATCTCCTCCTCCTCACCGCTACGGCAGGCCAACGCGTTCCAACATTTTCCCGTAGCCAGAATTTATGAAATGCCTCCATTCCCTTCCTCCTTTTGAATAAAGACAGATGCTCATTACGAGAAGCAGGTGCTGAGAACAGATTGGGCCTCTGCCTCCGATCCTCACACATAAAGCGCTCAGATCTGCCTCTATCCACTAATGAATTCTGAAATTTGATTAGTGGTCGTCTGTGTAACAATTCAGGACTTTGCTTTTCCACTACCTCCCTCTCTCTCTTTACAGGTTTTATCTGTTTTATTTCCTTCTTACATTTTGGCGAGTGAAGTCGGGGGAACAGAAGAGACAGCAAGGTGACAGATAGGGAGATGAGAGGGGGCGAGGGGGAGACTTACAGCTGGAAAGTGTAGAGATTGTACTTACTGACTCTCCTGGGATCCCTGTGAGACCGATGGAGCCAGGGGGGCCATCTTTACCCTGGGAGAAGACAAGGGGCATAGTGATACCTCTGCAGGTTTGCTTTCAGTACTTTGTGATCAGTAGAGTCAAATGGTGGGCTGGCTAACTGCAGCCAGAGCAATCACCCTTTGATTCTGTGAGTCCCTCACAGAGCTACCATCTGCACAGCTCCGTTAAAACCTGCTGTTAAGACCCTTTCAGTCACCAGGGGGTTGGAGTTTGAAATGCCAAAGACGACATCATAATGATTGTGACAGCAGCTGGTGAAAACGGAAACAAGTCGGCAACCAACTCGCTAGTCAAGCCAAAATATTGCAATGCAATGGATTCGGTGAGAAATCCCCACTACTACCCCGCTTACTGTAGAGTAGTGGGGATTACTCACCGAATCCATTGCTTGTCATTGGTGTCATTGGTTTTCAACAACGTTGACATTTATTTACATTTTTCAGAATAAAAGTCTGGTCCTGTTTGGTTGCCGACTTTTTTCCCGCTTTCACCAGCTGCTGTCACAATTGTGCACAGGACCTGCTACGTAAGTAAGTGCTGGAGAAAAGGAGGAGAAATTGATTGAGTTTAAGCCTACTGTGAACATTGCTGCAATCATATTATTCTTCTGTTATCAGAGTATTTCACTCCATTAGCCATACGGAAATAATGTGGCATGTTTATTCTTAGATGACATGGATGTCCTTCTTAGCTTCCTCCCTGAGGATGGCACACCGCTCTCACTGCTGGATGATTTCAACATCCAGTCAGAGAACCTTCACGCATCTGGAGTACTTGACCTTCTCTCCTCCTTCAGTCTTACCCTGTCCCACTCTCCTTCGACTCATAAGGCGGGCAATCAACTCGACCTTGTCATCATTTTGTATCCTTCTCCCTTCCCCTCAAATCCACCCCCCTCCCAGTCAGTCTCTACACACACTGTATCCTCTCGTTGCAATCTGTGTACTCTCTCCCTCATTGCTTTCTCTTCCTCTGTCTTATCTTATCTACTTGTTGAATCCTTCTCCCTTCTATCCACTGATGCAGCCTCCTCCACTCTCCTGTCCACTCTTTCCTCATCCTTCAACTCTCTCTGTCTACTGACCTGAAGGCCAGCAAGATCCTCTCCGCGCACTCCTTGGCTGTCTGAAACCCTGCACCCTGCTTGTAGAATAGGGCTCCGGGCAGCTGAGAGGAAATGGATAAAACCTGGCCTCCCATATGACCTAAAACCTTATCTCTCTCTCTTCCTCAACTACACATCCTCTGCATCAGCTGCTAAAGCTTCTTACTACCATTCCAAAATTCAACCCTCTACCTCTGACCCAAGAAAACTGTTATCCACATTTTCCTCTCTCCTCAACCCACCTCCTCCTCCCTCCTCCCTCCTCCCTGTCTGCGGATGACTTTGTCACCCTCTTTGAAAAGAAGGTTGATTACATTAGCAGCTCTTTCTCTCTACCTCCCGCCAACACTGCTACCGCTCCTCCCAAACCCACTGCGCGACACTCTGGTTTATCAGCTCTCTCCCCCCTCTCCCCTGATGATAATTTTAAGTTATTCTAAAACTGGTCACATCCAAGCGGGCAAACCACCTGCCCCCTCGATCCTATCCCCTCCCCGTTTCTCCAATTAATTTCCTAAGACCTCCTTCCGTTCTATACCACCATAATCAATCCCCATCTATCCACAGGATCTTGCCTTTAAGACAAGCCAGAGTTAAGGCTCTTCTCAAGAAACCAACGCCACCTTGAACGCGCTGTCTCTAACCAACTGTCTCACTATCTCCTTCAAGGCAACTTCCTTGACCCTCCCCAATCCTACTTTAAAGTTGGGCACTCTGCTGAGATTGCTCTCGAAGGAGGCCCTCCACACTGCTCGAGCTTCCTCCCTCTTGTCTGTTCTCATTCTTCTGGACCTGTCTGCTGCATTTGACACAGTAAACCACCCGGTCCTTCTCTCCACCCTCTCAGAACTGCTTCTGCATCTCTGGTTCTGCACTCTCCTAGTTTGCATCCTACCTGGTCCATCGCTATTACCAGGTGACGTGGATCACTGAGGATCGCTGTCCTCTCCACAAGCCCTCGCCGCTGGGGTCCCCCAGGGCTCCGTCCTAGGGCTTTTCTCCCTCTATACCAAATCTCTTGACTCAGTCATTTCTTCACATGGTTTCTCCTCCACTGCTACCCCCGGGTGGCACAGGTGAGAACACGTGTCTCTGTGTTGGTCTAGACACTGGTCCAGTCATCTCCTGACTACTGCAACACACTCCAGGCTTCCAGCCTGCGCCATCAGACCTCTGCAGCTCATACAGAAAGCTGCCGTCTGTCTGGTGTTCAATCTGGCGTGAAGTTCTAAGTTCTCCCATGTCACCCCCTCCTTCGCACCCTTCACTGGCTCCCAGTTGCAGCTTGCATCAGATTCAAGATACACCCTGGAGCTTGTCTAACCTTGCCCAATCACTACACTTTTCCACCTCAGCTGGCCGCCTGGCACCGCCACCTCTGCGTGGATGCAGCAGTCGCGCTACTCGGTCACCACTTTTCACTCTCTTGGCACTGTGCTAGTGGAACAAGCTTCCCTTTGCTGTCAGGACTGCAGAGTCACTACCTATCTTCCGCCATAGATTGAAGTCCCATCTCTTCACGCTGCATCTTAACTGCAAATTACCATTTAACTAGTCAAATGTATTTGCTGTAAGTCGCTTTCGAATAAGGCATCTGCTAAATGCCAAACATTTAAATGTAACTGTCCCTCCTAAAGACCTCTTCATCCCCACTACACCCATATACATGCTCTCTAATGTAATGTAATGTTTATTTTTCTTATGATGACTGATGGATAGATGATTGACTTACTTAGACAAATGTATCTGTTGTAAGTCGCTTATAAAGGCATCTGCTAAATGGCAAAAATGCAAATGTAAAAAATGTCATTTAGATTTTGCAATAGTTTTGAGAGTACTTACCTCTGGGCCTGGCACTCCCTTTGGACCTGGAAGTCCTATACTCCCCTACAACCCAGTAATGAAAGGAATGAGTGAGAGAGAGAGAGAGAGAGAGAGAGAGAGAGAGAGAGAGAGAGAGAGAGAGAGAGAGAGAGAGAGAGCGAGAGAGAGAGAGAGAGAGAGAGAGAGAGAGAGAAAGACAGAGGGAGAGAGAAAGTGAGGAAGAAAGAGAGAGAGAGAGAAAGAGAGAGAGAGAAAAAGAGAGAGAGAGAGAGATTATTAAACCTGAGATGTGTTTTTCTCCACAATTACACCAGCATGGTAACTATTGAGTAGGACCCTAGAAAAATCAATTCACTATTTAACTTTAAGGGAGGTAAGAAAAAATACAGCACAGAGCAATTTCCAACTCCCCATATAAAGCAATTACTGTACAACATATTAATGACACTAAATGTGTAAAAGAGTCAGCATTATCAAAGCTTTATGACACTTCGGACTAAAAATAAATCTCAACACTCACCAATGAAATAACGGTGTGTAACTGTTGAATTAGTTTTCAGGTTGGCAATGTCTCTGTGCTGTGCTACAGTATTCTAGTGACAATGAACTGTAACTGGGAACATCATGCTCATTGCTTCTGGATGTGTAATAGATGGATGCTTCATGTACACCGGTGTATTTATTTGTTTTTCTTTTAACATTTTATTATAGCAAATATTATTTATCTCACATTTTGATTGGGATTGTATTCACGTGCCATGTACTGTATATTGAAGCGACTGTGGAAGGACATAGTCTCATACGTTTATTTTCTGTTTGATGACGTTACTGTATTTGGTTATGTCGTATATTTTTACACATTAATAGCCTTCTTATATCACGTATATTTTACACATATTACACGTATATTTTTATTACTTCATATATACTTTATTAATACTTTATTATTTCATTACAAACGATCTCGGGGAGATTTGCAATTGTCGCACATGCGCGGACACACACACACGAACATGCACGCCCCCAAGGGTATAGGCCAATCAGAGGCCTAGAAGGAAGGATCATGATTGGCCAAGAACATACTGTGATGTGATTGGCTGAGGGCCGCTATAAAATCCTGTGCTCAAGGAGGAGCTCATTCTGTCTGCTGTCTACCTCGAATCACGTTGTGACTGTTTTGTGTGCCTGTAATCTGAGGACCCGATCTTTTTTGAATAAATACTCTTTAACTTTGGCCAGGAGTTTTTACCTCTTCTTTGATCACTGAAACAGAGAAAAGATTCGACATAAGTGGCGAGCCAGCCAGGAGAATCCATAGCTTTGGATGACCGGTCGTTTTGCAACTCTTCAAGTCATCAAAGGGTAAGTCTCTGCTGAATTCGCAAGGACAAGGCGGAGCTGTGCAAAATAGACTGGGTATATCAAATAAGCTATATTTAAAACGGATCTTGAAATATATAACTGGGTAGAGGTTAGACAGAGGGAGCCGGGTTGTAAAACCTGTATTGGGAAAAGCGTTTTAATTGTACGATTTTTATCGTGTGTGTGGTAATTGTGGTACAGCAGAGAAGAAGCTGCTTGTAGTCTTGTTTTGAGAACAAGGTATTAGCACAAAAGCTAGGGAGAGACGTTTTCCTAGCGGGCTAATAAATGTGGTTTGTATCAGACAATAGTCTGATGGAGTGTAAAAGAATGAGAATTCTTGGTTAATGTGGTTTGTAAGTAAGTTTAGTCCGTGTTTGTCAGGAGATAGCTCTATTGGATGGTATGGAATCTGAATTCCTAGTTTGAAAGAGCAGAGTCCGTGTTAGTGAGCAGAAAATAGCGCTATTTTAAAGATATACATTGTTAATTTACTTGAGAGCACGGAGGGAAAACGTGGCTTTAGTAGAAAGGGCGCCAAATTTTTTCTTTGTCTGAAACGCATGTCAGACCCGCGGACACAGGCCGCTAGTTGGAAGGGCGCCATTTTTTTTCTTTGTGTGAATGCATGTCAGACACGTGGAGACAGGGCCTCTGGTTGAAAGGGCGCCAATTTTTTTCCTTTGTCTGAATGCATGCAGACTCAGTGGACACACAGAGCCTAGTAGAAAGCATATGCCATTGTAGGAGTATTTGAATAAGATTATCTTGGCAAATAATACGTTGAACTGCATTGAAAGATATTCTTGGAATTGCTGTGTCGTGGAGAATAATAATTATTGTGGAAAAGCAGTGTTGTGTGAAGATTAATCTTACAGTCCACAGCGGTTTGGTAAGTAGAACAAAGGAGTGTTGGGTGGCTTCTTTCCCCCCTGACATCCATTTTTTCAAATACACACGCGCGGGTTTGATAGATTTCAGTACTCATCTCTTAAAGATAACGATAAAACCATACACATAGACTAGTATTGAAAAAGACAGGGATATAGTGAATTGATCTCGGGGTATTTCAAATAAGTTTAAAGGTACGGTTACTCGGAAAACAGGAGGGTACACGGGGCCAGCACATTTCAAACACAGAGAGAGCATGCGGAGCGAATAGGCCCGCTTACAGAGTATTGGTGAAAGAATCTAAAAGGTTAATGCATAGATTGATGTTGTGAATGACTTTTCAGTATTACATTGATTTAATTAATTACTTATCAGTTGAATTAATTATTCAGATCATTCATTTTCTGTTTCCCAAAACAATTGATTGATTCCATAAGTTTTAAATCAATGTATATGATGATATAGTGAATAATTCTAACTAATCATTCATTCCTTTCACTTAACAATTGATTTATGTATAGATTGTAAAAGTAAAAAAGATAGATTGTGAGTTTTAGGTAAGATATAGTCATTCTGTAAGACATTTTCGGTGTGGCGCCCTCTACTGGTCAAAACACGATAAGACGTTTTTAATTATTTACTGCCATCTACTGGTCAAAACACGATAAGACGTTTTTAATTATTTACTGCCATCTAGTGGAAGAAACACGATAAGACGTTTTTAATTATTTACTGCCATCTAGTGGAAGAAACACGATAAGACATTTTTAATTATTTACTGCCCTCTAGTGGACGAAACACGATAGGACATTTTTTAATTGTTTTGCTGCCCTCCAGTGGACGGAATACGATAAGACACTTTGGAACACTGGTCCTCTATCAGTGCATCCGCCTGAGGTCGACGAAATAGTCTTTTACAATAATAAATGGATGGTTACTTCAATTAATTTAAGTAATTACAAATTGATTGAATTAATTATTCAGATTATTTCATTTTCAGTTTTCACAAAACTTTGATCAATTGGTTTATAGTGGTCTAGGGATGACGTTTTCTTTCTCAGGATTATATCAATGAAGTGTAAATGACTAAGTCTAGTTGATTGTGCATTCCTTCCGAGTAGCAGGTCGATTTCCTTACAGATTGTAATTAATAATTAATCATTTTATTCCTTCCAAATGACAAGTCGATTTCTTTAACAGGTTGTAATTAATATTCGTGTTTTACATCTTTTTATTTGAAGTTAAGTTCTTTTTTCACAGTTCTTGATTAAAGGATAGCAGAACAGTTTCTATCTGAGGATTGATCAATCAAGGGGTTGTGGATCAGAAAGACTTAGAGCGTGACCTGCTTTTGTAATTTGAAAATTGTGTTGAACAGCCTTTGTAGTTTAATAATTAAGTTGACCTGAACTATAATTAGTATTGATTGAGCAATTAAGTGACACACATTCATACATAATAAGGGAAAAAACCATTTAGATTAAAACACATACACATAGATTACATTTAAGTCAATAATACACAATACCACTGAAACAATCCGTTGTTCCGGAGTTGTAGTGTTCTGTGTGGACAGTTGACACAGTTAAGAGTTGGACTAGCATCTGTTTAGCAGATACAGCAACAGAAGGTGGGTTGTAAGAAAAGTACACCTTATAGCATATTTTCAGCATATTAAGCAGTATAAATATTTCAGACATGGGAGCCAAACCCAGTAACATTGTGAGGGCTGTTAATACAGACAAGGGAATATTAGCAAATTCATCCCCTGTGGCTATAGTGGAAAAAATGAATCCTCTTGTTAAGGAGATTAGCAAAATATCAACGAAATGGAATATTCGTTGGGCAGACATTGAACAACCATGGCCAGCAGAGGGCACCTTTGATTTACAATTAATTGCAACATTGGAGATACTTATCAATGCACACAAGGCGCATCAAAAAGGAAAGATTAGATCAGAGAAACGCAGGTTAGAGTTAGCTATTTTAGACCTCTTCAAGGTAGAGGGGCAGAAAGTAGCATTAGCTTGGAATGAGAAAACAGCTCACATGGATCCAGAAAAAAGAGATGAATTGGCCAAAGCAATGGAAGAGAAAGTGAACATTCCATTCTCACACACAGCTCCAATCTCCAGTCCTCCTCCCTATGCCAAGAGACTGGAGGACAATTCTCAGCGGATCTACCCTCAGGTCCCTGTCCTAAGTACGAGCGGAACCTTCACTATCCAAGATAAGGATGAAAATGTACTAGAGAGGGGAAGAGCGAGAGTGACCGTGGACTTCGAACCAGAGAACAGGTCAGGTGCCAAACAGAAAAAGAAGGAGGAGCCGAGGGGAAAAGGGGACGACAGGAGGGACAAGACGGATGACGGTGAAGATGGCAGTGGAGGTGATAGCAAAGATTCCAGTGATGACAGCAATGCACAAGGAGGCTACAGTGCTCCGATAAGAAAACTACTAGCCAGGGCCGAAAAGCAGGGAGGGAAAATACGCTATAAGAAGGGAAAAGAAGAAAATAGTTCTGAAGATGAGCAGAAGTCTCTGAAGGCAGGGAAGAGAAGAGAGAGCTTAAAGCAAAAGAAGAAGAAGCTGCAGGAAGACAGGGATGAAGAGGAGGGAGAAAGGAGGGCAAGAAAACTCCGTGCGAAAATCCTAAGAAACGAAGAAGACTACAGACAACAGCTGCAGGACCTAGACGTAGAAAGAGAAACGTATCGTCAATCTCAAGCGGCATCATCACCTGCATCCCGGTTGAACTCCCCAAGGTCCGGAGCGACACCAAGGCGGGAAGTAAAAACGGAGCCACAAGTAAGCGATTATGAAACAGCATCGGAAGAAGAGGAAACTCAGGGGAACTTCCCAGTGCTGATTCGAGGTAACCAGATGGAATATCGTCCTTGGAATCATACAGATCTGTCAGAAGTGATAGAAAAACTCCCAGTCCTGGAAGATGGTGGCCACCCCTGGACGACGCAAGTCGACGTGAGATTGACAGGAACGCACGCTGCTATGGGAGACTTGAAAAGACTCTTAGCTACCATTACAGGATTGGACACCATGCAGGAAATATTGATGAAGGCGGGACTTCATAGATATATCGATACATCCGTTTATGATCCAGAACTCTTCGCAGCAAACAGAGGCAAGCTGTGGAAGGCAATCAGAGAAACATACCCTACTCACATTCACCCAGACAATGTCATTGTGAAGCCACTGGGGGGAGATGAAAATCCCCGGGGGTTTGTTGCCCGTGTGCACTCTCAATGGAGAAGTGTGACAGGGAAGGATGCCGAAGATAACCCGTTAGAAAAAGCCATAATCAGGGAAAAGATTCAACAAGGTCTCCCTACCCCAGTTAAGAACAAGTTAGCAGAAGTGGTGGGGCTACGACACATGAGCAAGGCTGTTTATATAGACAACATAGCACACCAAGTAGAATTATTTAGAAAGAAGATTCAGACACAGAAGGCACAAGACGAGGACTCACTCAGAAAACTAACTCAAGTGCAATTGACAGAAGGCAAGAAAACCAGAGAGAGAGAGCAGACTATAGCCCTACAGGTCCCATCTCAGCCACAGCAACTGCAAATTGTCCCTCCCCAGTCATACCCACAGGGGCCACAAGGGGGGAATCCATACCCACAGGGGCCACCAGGGGTACAAGTGGTTCCATACCAGCCATACAACCAGCCTGGCCAAGGACCACCACAAGAGGGATGGACCACAGCACCGAGGAAGGTGCTAGGACCATGTTTCGTATGCGGCCAGTATGGACACTTAAAACGTACCTGCTTTAAGAAGAACCAGGGGGGCGCAGGGGGGAAACAGAAAGGAGGATATAGGCCCCCTGCTGCACCGGCTCCAGGAGTGGTGAACCCCTATGGAGGCCCAGCAGCTGCGATATAGGGGTGCCCAGAAGATCCGAAAGGGGGGTGCCAGCTGGTGGTGACAAACAGGCCTGAAGATGAACCTACAATATGGGTGTCGGTCAACCAACGTCCATTAGAATTGATGGTGGACAGTGGAGCAGCCTACACCTGTCTGAAGCCTGAAGACGCCACGCACCTTCCTATGTCTGGGAAATATGTGAAGACAATCGGATTCGAGGGAATTAAACAGCTGATCCCTACCACTGAGCTTGTAAGCTTAGAGTACAAAGGACAGAGAGCAGATCTGTCAATACTTGTATCAGAACACACGCCAATAGGGCTACTAGGGAGAGATGCACTATGCCAGTTAAATTGTACCGTGAAATGCACGCCTGACGGCTGTCAGGTGACAGTGCCACAAGAGAACAGACAGCTGTCTGTCATGATGGACAACAACGCATCTATGGTATATTGGGTGGGAGGGCTTAGCCCAGACCTAATGGAACCAGCAAGGATGTGGGACAATTATATCCTGGCACACATGGCAGAGGCCAGAAGGCCTACTGATCCATTGCATTGTACACTCCAGTATTTTAGAGAAGTTGCAGATGCAACCCCAGATGAGTGGCTGAAGCATCAGCCAAAACAGGTACAGCTTAGTGCAAGTTGTATAATCCTAGGCCCTCAGGGAGTGGCTATGAAGATAAACAGTGACACTTATCTAGATCAGGAGCATAAGATTGAGGGTAGCATCCCTCATGTGACACTTATGATATCTGAACACTATAAACAGAAGCATTTAGGGGCAATGATGGCAGACTCAGAAAAAGCCAGATTTGTAACGACAAAAGAAAACCCTGCTATCTGGAGGAGCATTGATGGACAGTTCACAAAACTGATGATCTCTGCTCAAGGAATAGGACATCCGCAGACTGTGAAGCTAATGAACCAGCTAATCCTTCCTGTACAAGCTGACAGAGACCTCAGAGAAGAAATGATGCAGAATGTGCCAGCCGACCTGTGGGCAAAGAACAGTACAGACATTGGATTTGTGAAATCAGCTCGTCCATTGAGAGTTGAACTCATACCGGGTGCAGAACCCCCTTGGAAAAACCAATACCCATTGAAACAGGAAGCAATTGATGGAATTGAGCCACAGATCAAAGGACTGTTAGAGGCAGGAGTCCTGAAGATAACTCAATATCCGTTAAGCAATACACCTCTTCTGCCAGTGACGAAACCTGATGGTTCATATCGTCTGGTACATGACCTACGGGCTGTGAATGAGGTAGTCGTCAGCTATCCAGCTGAAGTTCCTGATCCTCATGTGCTGTTGACTCAGATTCCATCTACAGCCAAAGTGTTTACAGTGATTGATTTATGCGGGGCTTTCTTTTCTATACCTCTTAGTGTAGAAAGTCAAGGGTTATTTGGGTTTACCTACAAAGGTCAGCATTATCAATATACCAGAATGCCACAGGGGTACAAACACAGTCCTCATGTTTTTAATCAGGTCTTAAGGGAGGACTTAGACGGGTTAGAACAGATGATAAGTAGTACTGCCATTCAGTACATGGATGACATACTCCTTTGTGCCCCAGATGAAGAAACATGTCACAGGGATTCCGTTAAACTGTTAAAGGTTTTGGCGGAGAAGGGACACAAGGTGTCTAAAAAGAAGCTACAGTATTGTCAGGGAAAGGTAACTTACTTAGGACAATCCATTACACAGGGACATCGCAGCGTCACTAATGAACATTTGGAAGCTATTCAGAAGGCTCCAAAACCACGAACGGTTAGGGAAATGATGATGTTTTTGGGCATTACTGGGTATAGTTCAGCATGGGTGGAGGATTACACTAGACTAGTCGCTCCATTGAGGGGAATGATTAAGGAAACAGGTAGTGATAACCTCCAATCTTGCATTACTTGGACAAGGGAAGCTGATTTGGCGTTTGAGACAATTAAACACAAATTGCAAGAAGCGCCAGCTTTAGCGCTTCCAGATTATTCCAAAGAATTTGGATTGTATGTTTCTTCTTCAGCCGAGGGGAAGTATGCCTGCGCTGTTCTCACGCAACCAACAGGCATTGGACCTAGTCCACAGCCCATAGCCTATTACTCTGTCGCATATTCAGAGGTAGAAATGGGTTTCGCGCCATGCTACAGAGCAATGGCCGGGGCTTATCTTATGTACGAGAAGGCAACAACCTTAACAATGGGGTACCCAATTACCATTCTCTGCCACCACAGTCTAAGGAACCTCTTGAATCAAGGCAAGTACACTTTGACGATGCCTAGGATTAGGGATTATTACAGGATGTTGGAAAGGGAAGATGTAACATTACTAAGATGTAACACACTTAACCCAGCAGAGACCTTGCCAACCCCAGAAGATGGGGAACCACACGATTGTGTGAAGGAAGCTACGAGGTACTCTAAGCTTAGAGCAGATCTACTAGCTTTGCCTTTAAAGGAAGCTGACGTTGAGTATTGGACTGATGGATCTTGTTACCGGGTAGGAGAACATTTACGTGCCGGGTATGCCATAGTCCGATCCCAAAATTCGGAGTTCATTGTGGAACAAGCCGAGGCTGTTCCTCAGCCTTGTTCAGCTCAGTTGGCTGAATTGATTGCCCTCACAGAAGCATGCAATTTGGGAACCGGACAAAGAGTGACAGTATACACCGACTCTGCCTATGCCCACAATGTGTGTCATTTACATGGAGCTGTATGGAAGGGACGGGGTTTTAAGAAAACTGATGGTTCGCCTATTCAGCACCACGCTCAAATCATGAAGCTGTTACAAGCCATGATGAAACCAAGGGAATTAGCCATAGTGAAGTGTGCCGCACACAGATCTGACTCATCACATGTCACACAAGGTAACAGGGCTGCAGATGATGCAGCCAAAGCTATTACAGGAGCAGACAAAGCAGGTAAAGTTCTGCTGGTCACACATGAAGTACAGTTACAGGGCATGGTCACGCTTGAGGATTTGTTGATGTTACAGAGTGAGGCAAATGCGCTAGACAAAAACCTATGGTTAACAAGGGGAGCTAGTCAGGATGACACAGGTCTATGGAGAAATCATGAGGGACTGGTTGTGGCACCCCCAGATTTATTAGGCATACTTATACAGGAAGCCCATGGATTAGCACATGTGTCCAGGGGGGAGGTTAGACGCAAGATCACCAAGGAATATGGTTTTTGGGCTCCATATTTGTTGGAACAAATAGACCATGTCCTTGGTCAATGTGTGGTCTGTTTGAAGAACAATATCAGACCTGGAATACCAGTGGGAACTGGGCATATCCCTACCCCAAACGGGCCAATGAAACATTTAGTGATTGACTATGTGGACATGATTCAACCTGTTGCAGGATACAGGTACATGCTAGTTGTAGTAGACAGGTTCAGTAGATGGGTAGAAGCTTGCCCCACTCGAAGAAAGGATGCTCAGTCTGTAGCAAAGTTCCTATGCAGGGAAGTCATGCCTAGGTTTGGAATTCCAGATAGGATATCGTCAGACAATGGTAAGGAATTTGTGGATAAGACGGTAAAGCTTATACTACAAAAGTTGGGAATCAAGCAGAGACTTGGGTGTATTTACTCACCTCAAAGCCAGGGGATAGTAGAGAGGATGAACGGGGTCCTTAAGAACCGTCTTTCTAAGGTCTGTAAGCATACAGGTCTTAATTGGTTGGAAGGACTCCCTCTTGCATTGATGGCCTGTCGTTCCAGTGAGATTCGAGGGCTGCACTTGACTCCCCATGAACTGGTAATGGGGAGGATAATGACAGCTCCCTGTGTACGAACCAGTGGGAAAGGGCCAAGTTTGGCTCTCCTGGAGAGTGACATGAAAACCTATGTACAGTACATGACTAACCGGCAAAAGAGTATCTCTTCTTATGTGCTCCACAAACAGGAACGTGAAGAGGAGGTGAACGCACAGGAGAGGAAGGACGCGTTGCAACCGGGTGACAAAGTATACGTGAAGGTCTACAGACGGAAGTGGCATGAGGCTCGACGGGAAGGACCATACGAGGTCGTTCGGTGCACTGGGACTGCCCTCCAAATCAAGGGGTCCCCCACCTGGTATCACGTTCATCACTGCATCAAGGCACCCAATGAGGACGATGAGGGAGAACCTCAGCAGGATGGTGAGGAGACCCCTGGGGACGAGGAAGTCCACAGCTTGGACATCCAGGCTGACGAAGATGTTGGTGAGTATCTGCGCCATGATGCAGATGATGCCGGGGGCCTCGTCCCAGACCCTGTCCAGCCCACTGATGAGTGGGCCAACGGAGACCGTGAAGGATCCAGTGACTGCGACACCCCTCTTGGGGGTTCTACCAAGCCTGGTGTTGCCCCTGTTGTCACCCCTTCCGACCCTGACAATGCTCCAGATGGAGATGTCAGCAACCCGGGCGGCTGCCCGGACCGAGGTACCATTGAGAGACACAGACCTGTCAGTGATACACCTCAACCAGACAGACCCCGTAAAACACCAAGGCCAATTAGGAGGAAACTCAAGCCATGCCGTTTCAGAGACTAATATACCCCTTAGTGTTCCTACCCCATTGACTTCTTTGGACAATGTTACACTTTACTCACACACTGTTATGCCTGGACGTCAGAGAAGAATGATCATAGCAAGTAGAGCTTTTGCTTGCCCATATTCACGTTGTACTGTTGATGATTGTTTGATCTATACCGCCGAAGCGAGCGAGTGGTATTTATTGGATACTACATATGTTACACTTGATCAATACTCAAGCAACACGCAAGAAACTCGTGTGACATTAACTAATGTTGACCAGGGGTTGAACTCGTATTGGTGTGCTAGACGTGATATCGGTGAACAGGTGTCTAGTAAATCCAACAATTTCAAGGACAAAGTTTGTAGGACCAGGCCTGACTTTCCACACCACTATAGGTTGGACTGTGAGATATTGGTGCATAAATATGTTCACGATGAGTTACCAGGAAAGGTTGAAAATGTTGCTGTGAAGGCTCCTACGAAGGCGATTGTAGTCGCTACTGACGATTATTTGTTGTATGATTCTAATCACCTGGGGACACGGTCCCACCCTAATTCTGCCACTAGTATCATGAAAGATTTTGCTTCAAAAATGAATTATTCTGATTGCTGGATTTGTCAACAGGTCCCTGTAAGTGCGTCTGCTCCTATGTTTTTCCCCATACCGTTAACTAAAGCAGAATGGCTTCATTATAATTGGCAGGGTTTAGCCCCATTTGTTTTACAGGGCAAGAACCAGAGCTCTTCTTGTCAGCCCAGCACGATTCTGGTTCCTTTAAATTCTTCCTATGCAGGTGTGGATATTGGTGTGTTGGAACGTCTGACAGCAGCGGTTAACAAACACCATAGGCCTAGCGGTGTGGGGAAGGTTATTATTGATAGGCTTACACATTTGTCACAACCAACAGGTCCGAAGAAGATATATATTATCCAAGCTATGTTCGCTCAATTAAATGGTACTGCATTGAGTCCTCATCTGTCATGTTCTGGGAGTGTGACTTCTACACGGTGGAGGGGTTCAGTTGTTATTTCTGGATTGAAATGTAAAGTTGTTGATTGTGCTATGGTGCCTCAAATGAAATTACATGATACCAATACTACCAGACGGCAGAAAGGCACCACGCAGCTTAAAGTCATGCCTCTCGTAAATATTACAACCTGTATTGACATTCAAGTACGGCCCAAGATCAGCTCGGTTCGTCAGTTAGGGGCTGCGTCTTGTATAGGTGGAACCATTTTCCCGTATCCTGGTACGGAGCTTCAACTCCCGGAACATGTGTTTCTTGTGTGTGATAATGATGCATTCTCTAAGCTTCCTGCTTTGATTGAGGGTGTTTGTTATTTGGCTCATCTGATACCTTTGATTAGGAAAGTTACTCGGGAGGAGATGTCTGTACTTCACAAACAAGCAACCCATCGTAGTCGTAGGGCGTTGTCTACCGCTCAGAAGTTTTTTGGCCTAATATTCCCAAGTTATGGTGTCTACAACTCTCAGACTGAATTAAGTGCCCTATCATCCGTTCTTGAAAAACACATTAATGCTTCGGATGCTGTAGTGTCTGCCCTGGCCACTGAATTGACTGAAACTAAGAATGTAGCTCTCCAAAATAGAATGGCTTTGGACATTATTTTGGCCAGTCAGGGTGGTACTTGTGCTTTGATAGGCGGTGAATGCTGCAGTTATATTTCGGATTCTGGTAACGCTTTGTATGATTTTCATGAATCTAACAAGAAGGGTGTAGAGGATTTACATAAAGAACACGGTTGGAATATGTTAGATTTCTTTGATTCTGCTTTTTCAGGTATTGGTAATATGATCAGGTCCGTCGCTATTATTTTTGTTGTCATTATCATCTGTATTATGTTACTTGGTATTTTGATCAAATGTTGTGGAAAGTGTATTTCTGATGTTCCTATTAATGCTTTAATGTTGACCAACATAGCTGATGAGCAAAAGCTGGATTCTGTTTTGCTTTCTGATTTTGTTTCCTCCTTTGATGATTTGTTTATTAAGTGATGTTTTATGATTATTTGCTTCGATTACTGTTTGTTTCTTTCTATATCATGTGATTGATGTCAGTTGAGAAGTGGTGTGGTGGTTATGCAAAGATAGGAAAGCGGTTCTGTTCCTAGCACAACGAAGAAAACGCTCTTGACTGGGAAAGGATATCAATCTGAGACAGCGGTAAAGGCTGTTCTCCAACTGGGTTCATGTGCTAGTAACCTCTGTCCCTGGCGCTTCAAGGACAAAGAAAACATCGGTCGTTGGAAGTTTCTATATTAATTTGTGCATGATGGACTGTGTTTAGTTTAATTGTGGTTGTTATTTTCAAGGTTCTTTTTATTATTGGTTGGTTTCTATTTTTTGCATGATGTCTTTGGGTTCTTAATAGTTATTTTTTATTTTATTTTTTTTTATTTTTTTATTTTTTTTATTTTTTTTTTTATATTTTCTTAGCTGTGATATGTGGGGTTTGTGTTTTTGTTTTGGTTTTTGTGATCATTTAGTTTCGGAACACCCTCTGGGTGGTCCGAGGGGGGATGTGTCGTATATTTTTACACATTAATAGCCTTCTTATATCACGTATATTTTACACATATTACACGTATATTTTTATTACTTCATATATACTTTATTAATACTTTATTATTTCATTACAAACGATCTCGGGGAGATTTGCAATTGTCGCACATGCGCGGACACACACACACGAACATGCACGCCCCCAAGGGTATAGGCCAATCAGAGGCCTAGAAGGAAGGATCATGATTGGCCAAGAACATACTGTGATGTGATTGGCTGAGGGCCGCTATAAAATCCTGTGCTCAAGGAGGAGCTCATTCTGTCTGCTGTCTACCTCGAATCACGTTGTGACTGTTTTGTGTGCCTGTAATCTGAGGACCCGATCTTTTTTGAATAAATACTCTTTAACTTTGGCCAGGAGTTTTTACCTCTTCTTTGATCACTGAAACAGAGAAAAGATTCGACAGTTACCTTGAATCCATGTAGTCCCTGAAGTCCCCGTTCACCCTGGAAAAATTATAATAGATGCACATTTGTCATCCCTTTTGATCATGTATTCTCTGTACTACAAAGATTATAAAAAGAGGAATGCATAACAAAACAATTCATAACTTTACAGCCTATCTGTAAAAGCTATTGCACTTTCTCTAAATGGCATTCATTCACTGTTGTTGTTGGGCAGTGTTACGTGTACGCACAGTATTTTCTTCCCTTCTTGGATTCATAATACTTTCAGTATAGAATAATAATATAGAGTAATAGAATATTTCATCTGTTCGGAAAACAGTCCTTTCTTATTTGTTTTGGTCGATAATGTTACTGGTTGCATTCATTCAGCGTGATAAAGATGCTTCTGTTTAGAGAGCACCTGCTGAGACTGGTATCAATCCACTGTGCACACCATGCCCACACAACACGCAGGAACCAAATCAAACTCAACAGCAGGCACTGTCTCATTGTTCTCAATTTACAACAAATGTTGTCAGTAAACTGACAGGTGTCGTGTCAAAGAACACCAAACTTGTTAGTGCTCACATCTGTGAAACAGCATACATTTCTGTTTCTTTGTGCAATGCATTTCAATATGTTAGTCTTTGTCTTATCCGGTTGTTTTAAAATGTAAAACAGTAAAACTCAATGAGCACTGTAATCTTACCTGATCGCCCATCTCACCCTTCGGACCCTTCTCTCCTGCTTCACCCTCACCCTCAGTGAGGAAAACAAGATCATTTTCAAATGCGGAATCTAAATAAGAATAACTGTCATAACTTGACATCAGAAAACAAAGTGACCACTCGTATTAAGAGTGAATAAAGCTTGACTGGGTAGAGATTGTGACACATATTCAAAATATGGAGAGAATGACCTTTTCACTACATCAACAGGCCCAGACATTCTGGAAATAATTGGGGAAAATGGATTGTGTTTGAGACCTTAGGTGAGGTTTACTGAATCATGACTGTTTGACCTGATGTGTATCACCCTCATTCTAACATGTGTATGTATGAATGCATGGATCCACTGTTGTTGTATTTTTGTTGTATAAAAAAATACATATTTTATAAAGTATATATATATTTAAAAAAGAGTGAATAAATCTTGAGACATTAAACACAGAGCTTTATGCTTACAGTGCCAGAGAGGTGTCTCAGTCCATGAGCTGTCATCACCTGGCAAAAAGAGGAAGATAGAAGAATGATTTTGGATCTTTAAGTACGAAACAACCTTTTATTTAATCGATTCATGTAATCGAATGTATACCCGAGAAGCACCTGGCTCTGTTCTATTGCGTCTTGGCAACATGAGTGTGTTTAATCAACAGTGTAAGATGGGGATGCTTTATTGGGGGTTGAAACATCCACTTTCTGAGCAGCATTGAGCCTGAAATCACAAGACAGAGTTGAGTGCTTGTAACTGCCATCCACCAGAGAGCAAGGCCCTGATTTGGCTAATCATCCATGTCAGGATCCACAGCGTCCCTATTGAGTGTGATTCCCTCACTCCAGATCGCTGGCATGGCCACGGCTGATTGTTAACTCTCCACTGCTTGAGAGCCCCACTGTGCCCACGGCAACAACGGTATATTTTACAGTCCACTGAGTAGTAATCTGGTTGGCCAATCGCAGTGTACCTTTTTCACATCCCAGTCCCATCCCTCTTCTAACTAGACACATTATGCCCTCTCACCCTCCCTAAGCTCCTCCCTGTCACATGACACATTTCCACAACCTTAATTCTGCCCTGATGCAATGACATAACTGTGTGTGAAGAGATCAGAGTTCTCTGTCGGGCTGCTTGCTGTGTCTGGGACATTTCTCAGAGACCAGACCAGAGATATTAATACTAATCCAGCGCTACTGACCTTATTAGCAGGCGATAGCATGCAAAAGCAACCACAATCAGAGCACGGGAAGGTAGTGTGACTGCCTTGCCTTGGTGTCTATGGTATATGACAGAAATCCAATGGGAATGAATCTATAACTAGGGACTTTAATGCGGTTTTGCCCTCTCATTGTATGTAACGCTTGGACTGATCATGTTTCTTATAGCTTCCTGCTTGTGGTTGTAGTCTTCTGTCTGTGGTCAAGGGCGATGGGCGGGTTGTCAGCCATGCATGCCCATACGCCCACTGCTCCTCCTCTGCACTAATAAACAGAAGTGGGAGGAGGGTGATGGTCTGAACCATAACTTCTGCAGTGTAAGAGAATTAAATGCTTTATTGCCAAAACGATCTGTTAGTGGGAAGTATAACATATAAGAGAAGGATGCTCTGCTCTATTTATCTAATGGCAAGTCTTTGTTTTTGGGTGGCCATATTCTATGGTAAAGAGGAGGTGTACAATTTTAAAAACTGTAAATATATGATATGAGGTTATTGAACAAACAGCACTCTACTCACAGGCCCGGGCGGTCCTCTGGGGCCTTCTTCACCCTGGATAGAGAGTACACAAACATACAAATGAAACAATCAACTTTCAAGTGAAAAGGGCAGCCATATTAAAATATAAATTACTTTATTTGGTGTTTTAAAACCAACAAACAAACAAAACGATTCCCACAAAAGACTCCATGGCAAAACCCACGTGAACAAACTAAACCTATAGTGTGCAGCCAACGCAGAAGTGGAAGCCACATTAATGGTGATTGGAAGTCTCTAATAGGCCTATTAATGTGTCTATGGGCCAAGCTTCTATCTGAAGGGCCAAGCTTCTATCAGAGGGGATGAGAGATGAACCACAATGTTCCTTTCAACACCATCTCTGCCACCACTCTGAACAAAGGAAGAGGAGTGCAGCTGTTCTAGGTTCAGCGACAGTAGGTTCGGCATGAGTATGCTTTTAGTTTTTGTTCCTATCTTTTTCCTGTAAAGCCAATGACATGGCACACACATGCACACATACACAGACACAGGCGCAGACACATGCACACGCGAACGCACGCTCACACGCACACGCACACGCACACACATACACACACACACACACACACACACACACACACACACACACACACGCACACACACACACGCGCATTGTAATGTCTGCCATTAATGATTCATAGCAAACAGTAGCATTCAGAATCTATTTACAGTATTTTCTTAATGACAAATTGTTTCAGCTGATTACATTAGCGGGGTAGATGCACTGATACACTTTAGTGGGTTAAACCATTTTGCGATGATGAAATACTGTGTCTTAAGTGGATCTTTCATTTAGTGCCAGGCGACTTAAGTGAATGCTTGACATATAAATAGATCATGATTGAGATTAGAAATGAGACTGGTAAAACAACCTCACCCTCTGTGAAATAGGATGTATGACATAGCTTTGGTTGTATACTGTAGCATATACCACCCACTGCCTAACTCTTTCTCTCTCTCTCTCTCTCTCTCTCTCTCTCTCTCTCTCTCTCTCTCTCTCTCTCTCTCTCTCTCTCTCTCTCTCTCTCTCTCTCTCTCTCTCTCTCTCTCTCTCTCAATGTGTGTCTCTCTCTCACACACGTGCCCACGCACCCACACTGACACACACACACACACACACACACACACACACACACACACACACACACACACACACACACTCACACACACACACACAGACACACACACACACACCCACACACACACACACACCCACACACACACACGCACACAAACGCAGACGTGCTCGGGTTATATTTGGCATGTATGACTCACCTTCCCTCCTTTCATCCCACTGGCCCCCTCCGCACCTGGATGCCCCTGTGGGAGCAGCGATGGTTAATGACAGGCACTGTAAATGTCACATCAAGAACTAGGGCTCTGGGAAATAGAGTAGCTACTGTACATACAGGATCTCCTTTCTCTCCATGTTCTCCTCCGACTCCAGAATCGGCCTTCTCCCCCTGTGTAGTATGTGCAACATGATTGACAACAGAAAGGGGGGGGAGGGACGACATATTATTGGTACACAGTATCATACATTACAGCATCATACATACAGTACTAGCATGACTCATATTATATCTCACACCCCTGCTCCCATATTCTAATTACAGTACAGAGGAAGTAATACAGGATGGTTAATATGTGTGGATGTCATCGAGTCACTGAGACTATGCAGATCATAAGAGACTGAAAAGCCATGTTGCAGTGCTGCAGTTTTCCACACTGAAGCAGGTCATGATTGAAATCATTCTACTCTCTGCCAATAGATGGCAGTTTATGACTGCAGATGACCCCCAGAGCTCTCCTAGTTCCTAGTTCTCCTCCTTTATGATTATTGCCTCTCTTAATGTGTGTGTAGGACAACACAGTGTGCAAATACTATAGAGTACAATGATTGTGCTCAGGCTCGTTATAAGGCAAGACCGTTAGAAGGAATACATTATGTTTCTTTATCGAGCAAGGTTGTATCCTTGACGAACCTCATCACCATGTGAGGAGCAGTGGAGGCCTGGCCAGAGTGGATAGTGAGTTGGAATGGTGATTAGAAGGTCCTGAGTTCAAATCATCCCACATGGGAACACCACCACTAGTGTGCCCTTGAGTGAGGCTCTTAGCCCTAAGTTACTCCGGGGAGACTGTCCCTGGAATCTGTAATTGTAAGTCGCTTTGGATAAAAGCGTCTGCTAAATGTAAAAGGTCCATTGAATGTCTTATTGACATTGTGACATTCAGGTGCACATTGCTTAATAGGACTTGGTGTTACAATCCCGGAGCCCAGGTGCAAATACTATGACTGTCCTTGCTAATTATCCTCATACTATTGTATATATTTTCAAGAGAAGCGTTGAAAAAGAACGTCTATAAAAGGAATTGAATAGGAACATTCTTCAATGATCTCATACTTCACAACAGGGGATAACCTTAGAGACCCCTTGGTGTAGTAGGCATACACAACAGAACACATTGGTGAGAGAAATAACTGCAGCACTGCCACAAAAAAAGAACTGTCTGCCCAAACCGACACGTAAAAAATGAATACGCTTTCTTCTTCCCTCTGTCCCCCGGAGAATCAGGGCACATTTGAACTTTCAGCAGTATCCTGTTGTTCCCAGTGTGACGTCGTGAGAACAGGTGGGCAGACACGCCGCTGGATACCACGGGATGAGACATTATTGTCTGTCTAATGGTCCGTCTGAGAAATCAGAGCTTCTCTCACCCCAATGAAGGTTTTTAACAAAAGCCATTATGATGCCATTGGTCTTTCTGGTGGTCTGTATCCATGAGACGATTATGAGCTGTTCATAATAAGCGAGCCGAATAGGGCTGTACACGAACAGATGGATTGTCCTAATAACATTTGGGCTACTGTTGCAAAATTGATTGTGAACATTCATTGAATTCCAAGGAGATCAGATGCTACAGTATAAATGCCCCAAGTGTGAAAGGGAGCAGATTTCTAAGTCAAACAGCATTAACATTGGCTGACATTGTAAAACCACAGCAGTATGTTAGGCCTAGTGTTCTGTCCCAGAATGCTCGTGTCTTCTATCTGTCCTCTGGGTACCCAGCGTTATAGGAGGCAGGGGATCCATCCACCTCTCGGTGTCTGGGGGTGACATGTTTACTCGGAGACACCTCCAATCGTCAAACTGCAATTAAGCATCTCCTTCTCCCCCCCTCCGTCTCCTCCTTCAACATCTCTCCGCCCCCCCCCCTCCGTCTCCCTCTTCAACATCTGCAGTGCTCAGCCAGAGCCTGTTTGGAGCTGTCAGGGGGAGATGCAGTTATGTAGATGTGATTCATGGGCTCCCAGTCTTTCCCTCACGCTGTGCTACGCTACAGACCATTTTTTACCCGGAGACGTTCACACTCCGCTGACTGAGTGAGGGGGGACTCGGCTCACACCCGCAAGATGTTACAAGCTGCAATTTAGAGCCTTTCTGTCTGGAATCATGTATGAATGAGTATGCAGGAGTGAGTGGCGTGATGGGTGATGGTGATTGGTGATGTGGCCTGTGTGATTGAGCTTCTCGCACAACAGTCAGCCACCATGTGGGGTTCTACAAAATGCCGTTAAATTTGTGGTTATGATATTCATTTCAGCAGATTAAAAAGGAAAGTGGATACGTGTGAGTATTTGTCCCTGTCACACGGGATAAACATGAATATATAATGATCAGGCGGTGATCTATCCTTAATGCAATGGCATGTTTGATCTATGATAGGGGCTACATCTGGCACTTGATCATGCACTCCATTTGACAGGAGCATTAAAGCTATAAAACAATGTCTCTTAAATCCTCCCCCCCACCCCACCCCCCACCCTTACCTGCCAGCATCTGTCAAAACTTTTTCAACCAGTCTTCAATAACGATACACTCATAAATAAACAGAACTACCAGGGAACTCAACGCACACTTATTAAGCCATTAGGGTCTCTCTCTTTTAATTACATCTCTATTGGGATCCCTTTGTTCCCAAGCTGCAATAAAAACCTTGACTTTGCTACTCAAATGTCAGGTGCATTTGTCAGTCAATTACGGCTGCAATTCCTCTCCCTCTTAGGCAGTATATTTAGAATACAATTACTGTCATTTAAAGAGAGAATGGCTAGCAACGATTTCACCTAATTAGACAATTAAAGGAGCACAACTTTAACAATCTCCCCCACTTCCAGACAGCTAAGTTAAAAAGTCAGCTAAGGTAAGCTCCCACTTGCTTTCTCACCCCCCCCCCCCCCCCCTCCCTTTATACACTCTCTCTCTTTCCTATCATTGAGAAGTTTCTACCTGAGCTGCCATCTCCTTAGTTTTCAGGTATGGTCAGTGCATCTTCACAGGTCGGCCCTGTTTTCAAAGATTGCAAGACGCCCCCCTCAGGGCAGTGAGAAAGAGAG